>NC_089587.1:74557745-74818674 GCF_019320115.1 Miscanthus floridulus
TGCTTTATAACTCATGTTATACACATATGCACATAATCATGATGCTCATGCGATGTTTTTAGCAAAACAGTGCAATGTAACACCGAGGGTGTTACAATATACAACTGAATTTATGTGTAAGACCATACTTTGTAGACAAACGAATGTAGTTGAAACGTCCTACCTACCAGAGGAAAACAAGGATCTATGCATTAGAATCCTGTAGTATATTTACTAATCCATTTCTAAAAAAACTCACTGTTAATAGAAACTCTACACTGAATAGCGACAAGCAGGACACAACTGACAGACTGATCTAACAAAAATTGTTGTTCTGACAGAAGCTCACTGGAAAAGAAATCTACATGGGTTAAAGATTTTGAGACAAACCTGAAAACAAACATTGCATTTGCTACACAAACATTGCTTGTTCCTACTAAGAAAAAAATAAAAACAAATCATTGTTACTAACCCTTAACAACAAAATTGGTTTTACACTATATCCCATGTTAGTGCTAATTTTTTTGACTCATTGTAATGAGAATATGAGAGTAATGTCATAGCCCAGTGTTCGAAGTGTTCTTGTAGGGGCTCTAGTGCAAGGGACACCTGAGAAAATGACACTCATGGTTTGTTAATGATTTGTTTCTGATGACACTCATGGTGACTCTGCTACGAAATTCAATCCTTCGACGGTGGCAACTATTCAATTACTGGTCTTTATAGAGATTGTAGGCAAAAAATAAAAAGAAGATATTCAAACAAAATGAAGTGCTCGAAGGTGGACCCAAAAGCCTTACCAACCAGCAAGGAAATCTAAAAGCTCCAGATGATTTTCAATATACTACATGCAACAATATGTTTCATCAGCCTTCTGCCTAAGCAAAATGCACCAGCAGTGAACCAGATCTTTCCTTACCTGTAACCACAGAGGTAATAATAAGGCCTACACCCGATAAAAAAACTAGTTAAACACATTGTTAAATTTTAAAAAGGTCATGAAGAAGATTAAAGGAGAGCTAACGTACTCTCCAACCCAAGGAAGGCAGATTCTAGACGACCTGCTCTTGATTTGGTTCTACTTCTCTATCACTAAAGATCAACACTCTTAACAAAGGGATATTTTTCTCGACCTCGCTCTTCTAGAGCCTAATAAGAAGGTGAATACCAATCAGGTTGCAAGTAGAATTATAATAAATCACTTCACTTTGAGGAGCATAGAACAAGGATAATAATGAATGGCATGCTGACATCACGGTAGAGGTAATATAAACAAACATACTATTACACTTGACTCCTTGTAAATTTCAATGTTGTTCATGTCAACAAAAAACATGCAGTCCAACAAGAAATAATATGATGAACTGGTTTCCTTAATATATACCTATTGTTGTTATCTTCAGCATAAGAGAGAACATCTAGAAGGCTAGAAGAAATAGAAATATGGACATGTGTCATAGAGAAACAGTAGCAAATGCAATTGCTCCTGCTTGCAGAAATTGAATTTCCCCTGCCTAAGTTTTTGTTCATATCCACTTGTCTAATCTTTGTAATGTGAAATTAAGGGGGATTTCGGCAAACACTCCCATCCAGTACTACATAAGCTTCCCTCCCCTTTAAGATATCATATGTGTGGGGGTATTAACCCCTATACCCTTACGGCTAAGCTTGGGCTGGCCCGGATCGATGGGTTCGGCCCACCCAAAAGACGACGTGCGGCCCAGTTAACCTGATCGGAGTCCCGCACAAGGAATCAAGACAGATTTGGCGACCAAGCAGGATCCTGGTCGGTTAGAATAGGAATCCTTATCCGGCCACATATGGCAATTGTAAATGACTAGGATTAGTTTCCAGATCTATAACCCTGCCCCCCGGACTATATAAGGCGGGCAGGGGACCCCTCTAAAAAAACATCTCTCATTGATATACGGCAATACAAATCAGACGCAGGACGTAGGTATTACGCCTTCTGGGCGGCCGAACCTGGATAAAACCTCGTGTCTATCTTGCGTCACCGTCTTGTTTGGGGCTTACGCATCTGTCTGCCGATAAACTACTACCTTGGGCATACCCCTAGGTAGACTGCCGACCATATTTCGTCGACAGTGGCGCGCCAGGTAGGGGGTGTGCGTACTGCTCTCTAGGCAAACAAGACAGTCATCATCTTCGGCTCCATGGCTACGCCCAATGGCCTCACGTTCACCGTCGGCCAGATCACCTGGACTACCGACGCCGACGACTCCATCGCCAAGGCCACGGAGGAGGCGTGGATCCAACCTGCGCCGATGACTACTTCACCTGCATCGGCTACGGCTCCGACCACGATGAACACGGCTCCGACCACGGTGAACACGGCTCCGACCACGATGAATCTGGCTCCGACCACGGAACATCTGGCTCCGACCACGCCTACCACCACGCCGACAACCCATCATCCGCTTCCCCGCTACAGAGGAAAGTAGATCGACAACACCGACCTACTCGACTCCATCGATCGGGTCGGCATCAAACTCGCTGAAACCCTAGCTCTGGTAAGTACGGTTCAAAGCCAACCTAATGAGCAGGTAACAACTCCCCACAACAGATCTATCGACCAGCTCGGACCAGTCGTCCTGCGCGACTTGGAACAGATCTCGTGGTCGTATCTACTCCTAAGGGCCGCTTCGCTCATCGCCGGCCAGCCTTCGCGACGAATCTCCAACTCTGTGAGTACGAAGTCCCGATAGAGAACCACCAGGTCCTGCCCTACGGCCTGCAAAACACTGCCTCCAGCTACGCGTACAATCTACGACGCCGCTCGGATCTGTGTCCTATACACCGATCTCAGCCAAAGCCATGCAACATCGTCAACATGGTCCGGATTGAAGATTATCAAGAAGGATCCGTCCACACGGTCCGAGAGGGCGACTCCAGCTCCTCATCCGGCATCGCATCCAATGCATCAGTCCACACCGAGCTTCAGCGTCACGAAGATGAAGGCGTCAAATACGATCTGGATCTACCAGACCACGCCCCGGGTTTCCCCCAATTTCCGTCTTTCCCGCCAAGACGGGGGGATTTGATCCATGTTGTCAGCAATGACGAGCCGCCAGCAGTCGGTGAAACAGAACAAGAAAAGACCGCATGCGAAGCACGCAATATTAACCGGTTTAATCGCCGGCAAATCAAAGCTGAAGCAGACCAGGAGGCACGACGCATAAGGGTCCAACCACGTGACCTCAACAATGCTTTCGACAGGGTGGGGGACAAACAAGTCTTTAAGACCCCAAGCACCAACGTAGCTGTCGCCATGGCGACAATGCAGCGGCTGCCCAACACTCCCGAGACCCAAGCAGTCTGTGATGACATACAAGCTTATCTGACGGCTGCTATGGCTTAGACCGCAGAGATGAATCAAGCCCGGGCTCCATCCGTTTTAGTTGAATCAAGCCACAGCCGCCAATACTCAAGTCGCTCACAGCCGCTCAATCGACGCGGCTCGCACAACGACCCGTCGGACAACCGTCAAGGCGGAAACGGTGGTCATGATGGCGGTCGGGACGAAAACCGCCGTCGGGAGGATAACCGCCACAACGTTCGAGGTGACCACCGCCGAGATAACCGCGACGATCGCCGTGATAACCACGGTCGCAGGGCTAATCCAGATGGCAATCGAGATCGCCGTGATGGCAATAACGATCTCCGCCATTATCTCGGTGGACGTGATCTGCGTGCTCGCATCAACCAGAGAGCCAACGATCGTGCATCCCATGAAAGCTATCGCCGTATGGAGTATGACACCGCCCACGGTCCGTCGGGTCTGAAGCAGTTCACTCCACACCTTCGCCAAGTCATATGGCCCAAGAATTTTAAGCTTGAGAAACTTCAGAAGTACGACGGCAAGGAAAACCCCGAATTATGGGTCATGCTCTACGAAACTGCGTGCCGATCAGCCATGGCTGACGAGCACGTCATGTCTAACTACTTCCCAGTCGCTGTTGGTTATGCAGGTCACCAATGGCTAGTTAGCTTGCCGCCGAACTATTTTGACTCTTGGCAGGAGCTCAAGCAGGCCTTCATCGACAATTTCATCGCTACTTGTGAACAACCCGGCAACAAGTACGATCTGCAACGGATCCGAGATCGGAAAGACGAACCACTGCGTGAGTACGTTCGGCGTTTCTCAGAGATGCACATCAAGGTCCCGTCAATCTCCGACAACGAAGCAATCGAGGCTTTCGTCACCGGCCTCCGCTTCCATGACGCCCTAAGAGACAAGCTCCTCCGGAAGAGACCTGAATCAGTCACAGTGCTTTTGGCCACCGCTAAGAAATACGCGGACGCTGACGACGCTAAAAAGATAATCGTTGAAGAAGCAGCAAGGGTTCCACGCTCCGACCACCCTCCAAACCGCGACAATTACCGCGGCAATCGTGGTCGGAACGACAATTTTGACCGCCGCAACCAGCGCAACGACTCCCGCGACCACCGTGACCAACGTAATCAGCGGCGCAACCGCCGTGACGATTACAGGAGCAAGCGTGCTCGAGAAGACGACGGCGAGGTCAATACCGTGAAAAAGGGCGGCGGACGTCGTAACTACGAGGACGACTACGCCAAAGCATTGAAGGGGCCCTGCCAGCTCCATCCTAAGTCGAACCACACCATGGAGAATTGCCGCGTCCTCAAGACTATCTACACACGTCAACAGGCTCCGGATACGTCCGATAAGCCTAACGACGCGGGGGAACAGCGCAACGAGGACAACGACGACGACGATGCAGACCCTCGTCATAAATACGTCAAGCCGACTGATCGCGTGCACACCATCATCGGCGGCAAGGTGTCCATTGAGACCAAACGAGAACGCAAGCTGCTCGCCCGCGCTTGCTTGAACGTGGCAAACACCGACAACCTTCTCACCGATCCGCGGCTCCCTCCGTGGTCTCACCGTGAAATCTACTTCAGCAGGAAGGACCAATGGGCCGCCATACCCGAGCCAGGGCATTTTCCCCTGGTCCTTGATCCTTGTATCAACAAGGTTCAGTTCGATAGGGTACTAATCGACGGCGGCAGCTCCATTAACATACTGTTCAAGAACAGCCTGCCC
Organism: Miscanthus floridulus; assembly: GCF_019320115.1. Classification (NCBI taxonomy): domain Eukaryota; kingdom Viridiplantae; phylum Streptophyta; class Magnoliopsida; order Poales; family Poaceae; genus Miscanthus; species Miscanthus floridulus. The sequence continues at coordinate 74,562,814 of NC_089587.1, forward strand.
ACTCTGAAAATAGCCTAGGTGGACCTGAAGCCGTACGAGGCACAGTTCTGGGGCGTTCTCCCCGGACAGAGCTCCACACCTCTCGGGCAGATCACGCTACCTGTGCAATTTGGGACTCTAGACCACTTCCGCACCGACTACGTCAACTTCGTGGTCGCTGACTTCGACGGCACCTACCATGCTATTCTTGGTCGACCATCGCTCACCAAGTTCATGGCCATACCTCATTACAGGTATCTGGTGCTCAAGATGCCTACTGAGAAAGGAGTTTTAACCCTCAGGGGCAACATATACGTAGCTTATACCTACGAGGACGACAGCTTCAAAATAGCAGAGGCCCACGACCTCTCTATTCGCATGGCCGAGACCATGCTCGACGCTAAGAAGACCTCGGCCGACCACCTGGAGATCCCAGAGCTCGAGGCTCCACGCAAGAACATCAGGTCCAAGGAGCACAAGACGATCCAGCTGGTCGATGGAGATCCCAGCAAAACGGCCCTCATCGGGGCCAACCTGGATCCCAAATAGGAAGACGCACTCGTCAGGTTCTTGAGGGGCAACGTGGATGTGTTTGCATGGAAACCTTCCGACATGCCCGGTGTACCTCGGAACTTTATTGAGCACTCCTTAAATGTCAACGGCAAGGCCAAACCAATCAAGCAGAAGCTACGACGGTTCGCTCGCGACAAAAAGGAGGCGATTAGGGTAGAAGTTACACGGCTTTTGGCAGCCGGATTTATCAAAGAAGTGTATCATCCGGAATGGTTAGCCAACCCGGTTCTTGTACGTAAAAAGAATAATGAATGGAGAATGTGCATTGATTACACTGATCTCAACAAACACTGCCCTAAGGACCCCTTCGGCTTACCTCGCATAGACGAGGTCGTAGATTCAACCGCCGGTTGCGAGCTGCTTTCCTTTCTCGATTGCTACTCTGGTTATCACCAGATCGCTCTCAAAAAGGATGACCAGATCAAGACATCTTTCATCATGCCTTTTGGCGCCTACTGCTACACGACTATGTCGTTCAGGCTCAAAAACGCCAGGGCTACCTACCAACGAGCTATACAGGCTTGCCTCAACGACGAGATAAAAGATGGCCTCGTCGAGGCTTATGTGGACGATGTAGTTGTCAAAACCAAGGAAGCACGTACCCTTGTTGACAACCTGGAACGCACCTTTGCAGCCCTCAATATGTTCCAATGGAAATTAAACCCAAAGAAGTGTATCTTTGGCGTTCCTTCTGGCATACTGCTCGGCAACGTCGTCAGTTACGATGGCATACGCCCCAACCCGGAGAAAGTCAAAGCTGTCTTAGACATGAAGCCCCCAAAAAAGGTGAAAGATGTCCAAAAGCTTACCGGCTGCATGGCCGCTCTAAGCCGTTTCATATCAAGATTAGGAGAAAAAGGGCTACCGTTCTTCAAACTGCTAAAAGCATCCGAGAAGTTTGAGTGGTCGGAGGAAGCAGACGCTGCTTTCACGCAGCTAAAAGAATACCTCACATCACCCCCGGTACTTACTGCTCCCAGAGAAGACGAAACTCTCCTACTTTACATTGCGGCAACCGATCGGGTGGTTTCCACTATAATGGTGGTCGAGCGCGATGAGCCGGGCCACGCCTACAAGGTACAGCGGCCAATTTATTTCATTAGTGAGGTACTCAACGAATCCAAGACCAGGTACCCACAGATTCAGAAACTGATCTACGCCATACTGATAACATCCCGAAAGTTGAGACATTACTTCGACGGATATCGGGTGGTGGTCATGACCGAGTATCCTTTGGGGGACATCATTCGCAATAAGGATGCGAATGGACGCATCATCAAATGGGCAATGGAGCTATGCCCCTTTTCCTTAGAATTTGCAAGCCGTACTACAATCAAGTCTCAGGCACTCATCGATTTCATCGTCGAGTGGACAGACTTAAGCACGCCTGCCTCTCTAGGATCCGACGAATATTGGACAATGTACTTCGACGGTTCTCTCAACATTGACGGTGCGGGAGCAGGAGTTCTTTTCGTGTCACCATCCAAGGAGTAGCTACGGTACGTCCTCAGGATTTATTTCCTAGCATCTAATAACGCCGCCGAGTATGAAGCATGCCTGCATGGTCTACGCATTGCGGTTGAGCTTGGTGTTAAACGTCTCTATGTCTACGGAGACTCGGCTCTGGTCATCAACCAACTCAACAAGGACTGGGACACGACCAGTGAAAAGATGGACGCATATTGCAAATCGATAAGAAAGCTGGAAGGCAGGTTCTATGGCATCGAGTACATACACGTGGTCCGGGACAAGAACCAGGCAGCGGATGCGTTGTCAAAGTTAGGATCATCCCGAGGGAAAATCCCACATGGCGTATTCGTCCAAGACCTGCTCACGCCTTCCATTGAAGACGAAGATTCAATGATCGACAAAGCTTCAGACCAGCAATTAGTGGCTACGGTTCCGGCAACAAGCACAACCGAGCCGCTTCCGACCACTCATGAGCCAGACTGGAGGACACCTTTCATCAAGTACTTAACAGATGGTAGCGGTTACACTGATCGAATAGAAAACGAATGACTGATGCGTCGCAGTAAGCAGTATCTGCTCGTCGATGGCAAGTTATGGCGCAAAAACGCAAAGGAGGAAATCTTGATGAAGTGTATAACCCAGGAGGAAGGTGAGCATCTCCTGGACCAAATCCACTCTGGCTCCTATGGCAACCACGCGGCCTCAAGAACACTGGTCGGTAAGGCTTTCCGAGCAGGGTTCTATTGGCCGTCAGCAGTAGCTGACGCAGAGAAGCTAGTCCGCCGCTGTGAGGGTTGTCAGTTCTTCGCCAAGAGAATCCATGTACCAGCACATGAGATCCAGACGATTCCAGCCTCTTGGCCCTTCGCGTGCTGGGGACTGGACATGATCGGGCCTTTCAAACCGGCTCCTGGGAAGTTCACATGTGTCTTCGTGCTAATTGACAAATTCTCTAAGTGGATAGAATACATGCCTCTGGTACAAGCATCCTCAGAGAAGGCTGTCACGTTCCTCGACCAGGTCATCCACCGTTTCGGCGTACCAAATAGCATCATTACTGATCTGGGTACTCAGTTCACCGGGAACGCCTTTTGGGACTTCTGCGATGAAAGGAGCATAGTAGTAAAATACGTCTCGGTGGCGCATCCTAGGGCTAATGGACAAGTCGAGCGGGCAAATGGCATGATCTTGGACGCACTAAAGAAAAGGATATACAGAGAAAACGACAAAGCTCCTAGAAGATGGCTCAAGGAGTTACGAGCCGTGGTCTGAGGCCTCCGAACTCAGCCCAGTCGTAACACCGGCGTCTCACCATACTTTATGGTTTACGGCGCTGAGGCAGTCCTCCCACTAGATATAGCTTTCAGATCAGCACGGGTAGAGAACTTCGACGAAGGCAAGGTCAATGAAGTACGGGAGCTAGAAGTCAACAGTGCAGAGGAGAAAAGGCTTGATTCTTGCGTACGCACGGCCAAATACCTTGCTGTTTTGCGCATGTACTACAACAAGAACGTTAAAGAGCGTTTCTTCGTGGTCGGGGACTTTGTCCTGAAGTGGAAGACAAACCAGGCTGGTGTCCACAAACTCGCAACCCCATGGGAGGGACCCTTCATGATCAAGGAAGCCACACGTCCAACGTCTTATAGGTTAGCTCACCTGGATGGCACGGACGTACCAAACTCGTGGCACATCGACAAGCTTAGACGTTTCTATGCTTAACTACTGAGATATGTACTCTGCTTGTATTTTCGATTTACTTTAATAAAGCAATTATGATTTCTCCGACCACTCTAATGTGTCACTCTGAATTTTATGGCTATTCTAACTTAGCCAGTACAAGCCGACCACCACTCCTTCTACGGTTTTCGGAGCAGGCCCTGTCTCCGGTTCCTCCCAACACGTGCATGGGATCCGCTCTCTACGTTGCGGGTGATCGGCAGGTCCCCCCTGGTTTGACTTGTCTGCGTCCACGTGTGCACAGGTCATAGTACCTCACACTCCGACCACATGCCAAACTAGGGCCGCACAAACTTTTCGGGATGACGTGTCGAGCAAAACGGTACAACTAAACAGAACGTTAACACGTTCCCACTTAGTTACACCAACAATAAAATTTTCAAGCTTAAATACGCTTTGTATAAAGCAAACGAGCTTATAATTATATACAGTTACGTTATTACAAGCTTGCCTGAAGAGGCTCCAGTTTACAATAACACAACTATGTCCTCCTTCTACAGCTCTAAGCCTATTACATTGGCTGGTCAGGGCGCATGGCATTTGCTGATCGCCGTCTCTGATACCCTACTCGAGTCTTGGGGACTCTTGAGCTGGTCGAGCTGAAGGGGATGGCCCCGCCGGTGCCTGGCTGGTCGAGACCGCAGGCTTCGTTGGATGGCTTGTAGATGATGGCGTTTCCAACTGGCTTGTCGATGGCATACCCTGTACAGGTGCTGTCCCACCTCCACACAGGTTAATATCGCCAATTATCTTTGATGACAAGTCCAGCTGGGCTGTCCGAAGCTCTTTTGCCTTGTCTGGGTCTATCTCCTTCGGGTACCCAGCCTCCAGGCGTTTGAGATCGATCAGGGGGTAGTGAGCACGCACCATGCTTAGCACATGGGCACCCGTGTACTCACCCGCCTCCTTCACGAATTCTTGGAACCATCCCCATGCTTGTCTGCATCTCTCGACTAGTCCGAGCTGGGGCATCCTTAGCTCTTCCTCTGTGAGCGCCGGATCGATAAGGTCGAGGACGGGCACAATACCAGTTGCCATTTCTTGGCACCGCTTGTTCCACGTGTCCCGCTCCTCGGTGGCCTTGAGGCATCGTGCCTTCCAGTCATCATGCTCCTTGATCACGGCCTCTAGGTGCCTCTTGGCATTGACTTTCAAAACTGAACGCAGTACAAGACATCGAACGTGATGACACGACAAGGCAAGGTGGGCAATAGAATGAGAGAGGTGATCTAGAATGCTTACTTTTCAGGTCCTCCTTCATTCTGGTAGTGTGGTCTTGGAGTTCAGACTGGCTGCGTGCCAGTTTCTCGTTGTCCTCCTTCAGGCGACCACATTCTGCGGTCACACGGCTATTTTCCCCCTGGAGGCGGGTCATTTCAGCTTCTAAACCTGTATTACAGCTGTTACGGCCGAGAACACAATAGCACAAGTCTTGCACTTGCTATGATACGGTGAAAACTTACTTGTTCTCTCCCGCTCTTTGTTATTGAGCTGGCTGACCAGGTTTTGGTTCTGTGCTTCTTGGTTTATCCTCTCCTGGTTGGCGGCTTCAAGTTGGCGCCGTAAGCGTTCCACTTCAGCCGTCAGCTCCTTATTGGTCGCCGTGATTCCTTCTATCTGGTCGAAGCACCTTTTTTGGTATCTTGCAGTTTTCATCAAGTCCTGCATACAGACAAGCTACGTCAGACAGTTCGACTACACAAAAGGGTCAAGGACTCAAGCCAAATATACCTAGACTTCTGTCACCAGACGTTTGGCCGCCCGTTCGACTCTTAAGGTCTCTTCGACCTCTGGGATTTCCTCGTGCATGACCCATTCGTCGTTCCGATAGCGCGACACATATACATGTTGTCGCCTATCTTGGGGACGGCCCAGGACTTCTTCCACTTCTTCCTCTTCAGCCTCCTGTTCGGGAGGCGACGCTGGTCTGGAGTTTGCAGACTCCACGACCACCAGGGCTTTTCCACGAGCCGTTGCGTCGGCAAACATGTTCGGGGCCACTTCTGGCTGCTGCTCCTCGGCTAGATCCAGCCCCCTTGGCGCCATGGTATCCGCCTCAGCAGGGTTCGTGCTTGGAGCACTTGTATTCTGCTCGGTTGTCTTCTTGACCAGCTGCTCGGGGACTGGTGTCTGGTCGTCCGCCTGCTGAGGCCCAGGCGGAGTCCCTGCCATGGGCTCCTCCACGGCTGGCTGCTGGGCAGTTTGTCCCGCCATTGTTGGTGAAGACATGCCGCACCCAGCAAGCTGGTCGGGGCTTTCGGTGGATGCCGATCTAATGCATCAGAGACAAATTCAGAAGATAATAGTATCCAATGCAAAATGCAAGCTTACATCAAAAATATAGAGACTTACAGCTTTGACTTGCGGAATGATGTGGCGAAGGAACGTCTCCCCGACCGCCCCTGCTCCGCTTGCTCGGCAGTTTCCACCGGGACTCTTTCAACCTCCGGTACAGGCGTCGGAGTATGATGCGGCATGTTTCCTTCGTCTGTCCTCTGTGTTGCAGTGGTCGGTGCTATGACCACTGCTGGCCCAGAGGAGCCACCCTGCTCCGTCAGTCCCACCTGCCTTCTCCTCTTTCGGGGGACAAGCCGGAAGATGTCCGTATCCTCTGCTTCGTCGTTCGACAGGGGGAAGATGGCTTGACGTCGTTTGCTGGCAGCCGGATGCTTGCTAGTGGCTCTGGTCGAGGCGTCCTCTACAGTCTCGAGTACCGCCCAGTGAACGTCGTCGGTCCTGGCGCTGGTCTGGGCGGCTGGGCCGGTAGCTTGCGGCCATTCTACACCAGGGGGAGGCGACACGAACACTTCTGCCCGGTCATGACCATTACACTGAGACACAAAATGGGGGCAAATAGTTATTTTCTTGCTACAACATGACTCTACAGTTAAAAGGAGGCGTCATTTACCTTTGGGGGAGGTCGAGCCAGCTTGAAGGCGTGCTCGATGGCGTTCAGCGCGACATAATTGGGATCGGCCAGGTTGAACAGCTCTCCAATCCTGGCCTTGATCTCCGTCTTGTCGAGCGGCTCTTTCCTGGTCCTTGTTGGATCCGCGCCTCCTTGGTACTCGAAGCCAGGATGAATCCTTTTCTGGCACGGCTGAATTCGTCGGCTGATGAAGTTGCCGACCACGCTCGGGCCATCAAGCCTTCCCCATGGGATCATCCCGAGCAGTTCGGCGATCTGCTTCGAGTTCTCGGGCTTCTCCGACCAGCTATTTTTCTTCTCTGGAATTAGCCCCATGTCGCACAGAGTGATGGTGTTTGGCTCTTCACGGATGTAGAACCACTTCTTGTACCACTCGTCCAATGAGGTGTTCCAGGGGCAGTGCAGGTATTGGGCCTTCATGTCGTCACGCAGGTTCAGGTAGACACCTCCGGCGATCTTCGAGCCACCGCTCCCTTTTTTCCGAAGACAGAATAGGTGGCGAAAGAGGTCGAAATGGGGCTAGAAGCCACCATACGCCTCGCAGAGATGGATGAAGGTGGAGATGAGAAGAATCGAGTTGGGATGCAGATTGCAAATCTCAATCTCGTAGTACAAGCAGAGACCCTGAAGGAAAGGGTGCACTGGAATCCCAAAACCCCGTTTGAAGAAATCTTCGAAAACCACAATCTCACCTAGTTGTGGATCGGGGAAGCTTTCTCCTTCCGGTGCGCGCCATCCAGCGAGTGCCTTGTTGTGGAGCACCCCCATGGCGACGAGGTCTTCGATGGTCTGCTCGTTGCTCCGCGATTTCCACCACTCCTTCGCCATGATTCCGCCTTTCTTCTGGGCGTCTCTCCTCACCATTACTCTGTCCTTTCTAGGGGGGTGGATGCGGTGGCAAGGGGATTTGGTGATGTTTATCGGAGGAATAGGGTTTGGCAAGAGGAAGATGAAGGTGGCGGCGGTGAATGACAATGGGGAACGGTGACAGTAGCTTGCCAGATCTACATTATAAATAACGAAGAGTTCCATCGTTTCGTCCGCCCGAGTTTCTTGGGAGACGTGCGCACGCGTAGCGGACGGTTGTTCACACCACCTCGAGATCTATGCCAATAAACACGCCCCTTCGTTTATAGTGTACGCGTCTCTTCGCTGATAAAGTTAGAGGGCCCACACTGACACACCTCAATACAGGTGTCAACCGACTGTTTGCTAGAGAAAAAAAAAGACAGAATGACATACTATACCTATTTGCTTTTTTGACCAGACGTGTCAGATTGGACTTGGCAGAGAATAGAGAAAAATAAATACACCAAATAATAGTGCAAGCAGCGCACGTGATCGTGGATTTGCCCTGACCACTACTGTGCTCGGGAACTGCCCAGACCACTACTGTGCTCGGGCACTGCCCAGACCACTTTTGTGCTCAGGGATTGCCCAGACCACTCTCGCGCTCGAGAACAACTCCGACCACGGTGACTGCTCCGACCACGGCCGTGGCCGTGCTCGGGGACTGCTCCGACCATTGCCATACTCAGGAACTGCTATGACCACCGCTATGCTCGGGGACTCTCCCGACCACTTCTTGGAGTTTTGCTCTCCTCGGCTACATGTGATTTGTACTCACATACAGTTGAGAGACATTTATTTGGACCTTGCTACAAGGCTCATACTTCGCCTTCCAGCAAGCTTGGGGACTACGTCGGAATGATGCACCTGCCGGTGTATCTTGTTTTGCCTGTACGGCAATTGGATTCTTAACTTCAGCGGAATTCCTTTCTAGACCCTGGCACCACGTGACTGCGTCACCTACTACCAGGCTCGGGGACTAAGTGGGCACACTTCACCTTGCGGTGAATGTGTTTGTTTAGATTGACCTTTGTGCTTTGAATGATTGTAAGGATTATATATATGCTCGGGGACTGCCCCGACCACTGCTTGAATAATGGTTCTCCTTGGCTACATGTGATTTGTACTCATATACAGTTAAGAGACACTTCTTTAGACCTTGCTACAAGGCTCATACTTCGCATTCCAGCAAGCTCGGGGACTATGTCGGTACGATGCACCTGCCGGTGCATCACGTTTTGCCTGTACGGCAATTCAGTTTTCAACTAAACTATGAATTCTTTTTAGACCCTGGCACCATGTGCCTACGTCACCTACTACCAGGCTCGGGGACTAAGTGGGCACACTTCACCTTGCGGTGAATGTGTTTGTTTTTTGACCCCTACGCTTCTGATGTTCAAGGACGTTATGCTTTAAGACCACTTACATTTCTTTTCAGAAATAAAAGTGGGCACACTTCTCAGGGACAGAAATCTTTTTCTTTTTTCTTAAGAGCACCATACATTCTTCGGACAACCTACTTCTCTGGTGATGACGGTCGTCGGAGGCATCAAGGATTCAAGCCTCACTTGTCGGAGAAGGTTAAAATGGCGTGTCGCAGCATAATACATGATGCTCGGGGACTAGCTGTGGGGGTATTAACCCCTATACCCTTACGGCTAAGCTTGGGCTGGCCCGGATCGATGGGTTCGGCCCACCCGAAAGACGACGTGCGGCCCAGTTAACCTGATCAGAGTCCCGCACAAGGAATCAAGACGGATTTGGCGACCAAGCAGGATCCTGGTCGGTTAGAATAGGAATCCTTATCCGGCCACATATGGCAATTGTAACTGACTAGGATTAGTTTTCAGATCTGTAACCCTGCCCCCCGGACTATATAAGGCGGGCAGGGGACCCCTCTAAAAAAACATCTCTCATTGATATACGGCAATACAAATCAGATGCAGGACGTAGGTATTACGCCTTCTGGGCGGCCGAACCTGGATAAAACCTCGTGTCTGTCTTGCGTCACCGTCTTGTTTGGGGCTTGCGCATCTGTCTGCCGATAAACTACTACCTTGGGCATACCCCTAGGTAGACTGCCGACCATATTTCGTCGACAATATGCAACCATCTATGGTTCAAAATTGAAAGGTACCTTAATTCTACTAGATTTCGGAAGATATAGCCAAATCACGCCAAGTATTGCATTTAAGTTTGCAATCACGTGCACACTCTACAAATTCAAAGAGATACATATGCTATGTAATAAGAAGCACATCATGTAATTCATCCAAATGATAACTCACGACTCAGAATAACTTCTCACCTGGCTAGTGTGCACACGGACAGGTGGGTTTCGAACGGACCATGCTGATCGTCACACTACGCCAGATTTGCACATCACTATCGACATCATCACTGTCGGATTTATGAGAACTGGCAGTGATGTACCTTCACTGCCAGTTATGAGCTTGAAAATGAAAAAATGATTGGGGCTGGGCTAAAACCGACAATGAAGGACCATATCACTACCGGTTTGTGGCTTGAACCGGTAGTGTTTTGGCGGCCACTCATCACTGCCGGTTTAAGCCAAGAGCCGATAGTGATTGGGCTCTATCACTATCGGTTCTAGCCAAGAACCGATGGTGTTAAGCCTACAACACAAAAAGCTTGCAGCCGTCCTCTCCTTCCTCCTCTCTTCCATCCCAAGAACAGAGGCGCGTGTTTGGACCCTTCCCTCTATTGTTGCGGCTGCTCTTCACCATGAAGCTAGTGCTTGGATTTTGAAGAATGGCTTGATCTTTTTGCTTTAAGGTTAGTAACAAACATCCACTCCTTTGATTTTGTTACTTAATTAGCTTCGTTTTGATGGCTACATTGCTTGATTCTCATTCTAGTTCTTTCTCCATTCTAGAGAGCACTTTTCCAATTGGACATTTGTGCAAGGCTCAAATTGTGGTGAATTCATCATCCAAACGGTTGGTGTCTATGAACACATTTAAATTCCTAGCTAATTATTCCATGGTGGTCAAAATCATCATTGTTAGTATGTGATGCTATAATTAGTTCTTAGAAGTAGAGTAGAATAGATGTTCTTCATTATTGCGAAATAATTGTTTTTTACTATGATTTTCAATTTACAGGGCCGGGGCTACCAATTTCAATTTTCCAATAATTAGTGTACAATAATGTTTTCCAAAAATGGTACTTTCGAGCTACAATTGTTGTTCATGAAGCTCGATTTCTTATTAATTCTTTGTAATTACTGACTCGGTATTTTTTTGTGCAGAGATGGATCGAGAGTGGATGCATCTGTCCCGAACGGACAAGCGGTACATGCATGGCGTTAGCCAGTTTATCATCGATGCCAAAGCCCATGCTGGGAATGGGAACCCTGTCTTCTGCCCATGCAAAGATTACAAGAATCATAGGAACTTTCATCAAATTGAGTCTATACGATCGCACTTGATTACCAGGGGGTTCATGCCAAACTATACGATATGGACTATGCATGGTGAGGTTGGTGTGAATGTTCTGTAGGAAAACGATGATGATGTGGACATGCTTGACATAGCCATCCACGATGCTGACGAGGGACCTGGTGTCAATACGGAACCTATGGCCATAGTTAATAATGTGTTTAGGAACACGCTAGCTGACGACACTGAGGATAACGATGGTATTTCTCAGCTGCTACGTAATATAGAGACTAGATGTCTTAGTGAAAGATAGCTGAGAAAGCTAGAGAAAATGAGACAAGATAGCAAAACACCATTGTATAGGGATTGTCCAATGAGCAAACTAGAAGCCGACATCATGCTGTTAGAGTTCAAATCAACAAACGGATTGAGCGATAAAGGCTTCGGTCAGTTGTTAGGTATAATAAGGAAAATGCTCCTAGAAAAAAATGAGTTGCCAGAAAAGACATACTTGGCCAAGCAAATGATCTGCCCCATCGGCCTCGAGGTTGAAAAAATGCACGCGTGTTCCAATGATTGCATATTATACCGTGGAGAAAAATACAAAGACTTGGACAAGTGCCCCAATTGTGAAGCTCCACGGTACAAGGAAGGGCCGTCAGATGAGGGTACCAAGTCTGTATGAAGCGGTCATACATCCAGATGCCACTACTGATCCAAGGGCCAAGACAACCTGGGAATGACATCGATGTATTTCTGGAACCAGTGATCAATGAACTAGTGGAGATGTTTGAAAAGGGTGTGCCAGATGTTTTTATGACGAGTACAAAAAGGAACATGTCATGATCAAGGGAGTACTTATCGCTACAATCACTGACCTGCTAGGTCGAGGTTCCTTGTCCAGAGAGAAGACAAAAGGTTATACTGGATGTGTTGAGTGCTTGGACGACACCGATGCGGTAAATCTGCCAAATAACTCAAAGATAGTGAAAGCATCTAGGCCCCTAGTTGGGTTTCGGTGATTAATGACAATACGTGATTACTATGACTAACATGTGTTTTGCAAAGGCAATTAAGTTAGGTCACGGTAGTGGAGATCGATTGGGCTATCATGGTGGTCATGCCCCTACGATGGAAATTGTTTTAGTTTTCAAAGGATGGACGACAAGGTTAAGGATGGACTAGTTCTAAGTGTCGATTGGAGTTGAAGAGACACTTAGAGTAGTTTAGGACTTTGTTTTTCCTTTGGCCGTATTATTAAGGGGGTATGGATGGGTAGCTTGACCTAGGTGAGTCTAGTGGGTTAGGTGTGGTGCAACTTGCTAAACCTAGCACTAGGTAGTTTCTAAAAAGTCCTTAGATCCATTGGAGCAAACTTTATTCATGTATGATCGAGAGTTGGAAGTGAATGGAGGGTCATATGCTGACCAGATGCTGGCTCCGGAGTGACCGGACGCTGGCTCTGAGTCCGGTCAGTTCATTTGATCAAGGTGAAATGGTCTGGTGCGACCGGACGCTGAGAGGTGAAGTGACCGGACACTGGGTCCCAACGTCCGGTCGACTCCAGTAAGGTTCCAGAGAGGGAAAATCATGACCGGACGCGTCTGATCACCACTTAAACACTGGAGTTCGGGGAGAACTGACCGGAGCATCCGGTCAACATCACCGGAGCGTCCGGTCACCCCGTAGAGGCACATAACGGTTCATTTTTCAGCCATGGTTATAAATACTTCCTCCATTCGTGTATGGGGGTACTTTTACTCATTCCAACAGCTGAGAAACACCTTTGAGAGTGCCAAGAAGAGCAAGGTCCTAGTGAGTCTATTGAGATTTGAGAATCCCAAAGAGATCCCTTATTAGTGAGATCAACAGTAGCAAAGTGTGCATCCACCCTTCTCATTAGGCTTGTCGTGGTCAAGTGAGAGTTCGTGCTTGTTACTCTTGGTGATCGCCATCACCTAGATGGCTTGGTGGTGATTAGGAGCTTGGTGATCATCCGACGGAGCTTGTGGATGACCCAACTCAAGTTGTGAGCGGTTGTGGGTGATTCACCGTGATGGAGTGTCAAAGAATCAACCCATAGAGAGCACTTGATCCTTGCACGGATCAAGGGGGAGCTACACCCTTGCGTGGGTGCTCCAACGAGGACTAGTGGGGAGTGGTGACTCTCTGATACCTCAGCAAAATATCGCCGCATTCCTCCTTCTCTCTTTACTTTGAGCATTTACTTTGAGCAGTTCAATTCTTGTCATTTACATTCATAGAATTTCCATGCTAGAGTAGGATTAGAACATAGGTTGCTAAACTTTTGTGCGATAGATCAATAGAAACACTTTCTAGGCACAATGGGTTCATTGGGCTTACCGTAGGACTTAATTATTGGAAAGAAATTTAGAATTAGCCCAATTCACCCCCCCCCCCTCTTGAGCATCTTGATCCTTTCAGATAGTTTATATGGGACACCGTAGGTTCCTACCTAAGGATCACCCTTACTGTAGGAACAAAAAAGATTTCAACGGTACTATTGAGAAACACTTAGCTCCAAAATATCAAGACAGGCCTGCGATACTTCAAGAACTCAACAAACTGGAGGCTGTCCTTAGGAAGGGGGACAATGCAGTAGCAGCGTCTAATGGGAGCGTTTGGAAGAAAAAATCAGTTTTCTAGAAACTACCTTACTAGCCATTTCTGTGTGTACGCCACTGTCTTGATCCCATGCACATCACTAAAAACGTGTGCGCTAACACTCTTAACACCTTGATGGACACCGGGGGGACATCGAAGGATTCACTAGCCACACGCCTGGACATGCAACACTTGGGAATCAGGAATGAGCTGCATCCTGTGGAGCTAGAGAATGGCTAGTTCGAACTTCCGGTTGCGTCATGGACATTGAAGAAGGAAGAAAAGCATGCACTTATTTCTTTCTTCATTGAACTCAAAGTCCCGATGGGCTACTGTGCGAACCCGAAGAGGCTAGTGAACATGAGAGAACTCAAGTTCAACTATGGCCTTATGAAGGCCCATGACTGTCATGTCATTATGACTCAGCTGCTCCCTGTTGCCCTGCATGGTATCCTCCCCCCAAAGGTCTGTGCCCCAATCATAAAGCGTTGCTCGTTCTTCAACGCGATCTCAAAAAAGGTCATTGATGTGTCCACGCTAGAGCAGCTACAACAGGACATAGCCAAAACTCTCATTAGGCTTGAGATGCATTTCTCGCCAACTTACTTTGATATCTCATTACATCTGCTCATTCATCTTGTTGACCAAATTAGAGCCCTTGGCCCAATGTACCTGCATTAGATGTTCTCTTTTGAAAGATTGATGAAAGTTTTCAGGAGGTATGTTAGGAATAGATTCAGGCCAGAAGGGGGCATGGTTGAAGGATGGTCAATGGAGGAGGCCATTGAGTTCTGCACAAATTATCTGAGCATCAAAAGGGTTGGAGTTCTAGAATCTCGTCACGAGGGAAGACTACGTGGCAAAGGAATGATTGGGGAGAGATCTGTTACAGTAGACGACCCTATTTCTTTCAGACAGGCACAGTTCACTGTTCTCTAGCAAGCCGAGGGTGTGATGCCATACATTGACGAGCACAGGCAATCGCTGCAAACTCTGTATCCGAGCAGGTCACAGGCTTGGCTGGATAAAAAAACATAAGGAGGAATTTGTCAACTGGTTGCAACGTCGCTTGCTTGGAATAAAGTTGGGTAATCAACTGGATGCCTTAGCCAAGGGACCTTCGAGTACATATCTTAAGTACCAAGGGTATGAGATCAATGGATTCATATTTTACACAAAAAAGCAAGATGGAAAGAGCACATACCAAAATTGTGGTGTTCATTTTGATGCTCACGACGAGAACGGCACTGTGTAGGCGACATACTATGGTTTCATAGAGGAGATATGGGAGCTAGCCTACGGTCCATTGAAGGTAGCTCTTTTTCACTGCCAGTGGGTCCGGCTTGAGGAAATCAACACTGACAGCGAAGGGTTCACTACCGTTGATCTCACTAAGACCGCATACAGAGACGACCCCTTCGTCCTTGCAAGAGATGTTATGCAAGTCTTCTATGCAAGGGACAACAAGACAAAAGGAAGGCTAAAAGTAGTCCTAGAAGAGAAAAGGAAGATTATCGGTGTCGATGGAGTGATGAACAAAGAAGACTACAGGGGCTATAAGGAAATACCTCCATTCGGGGCGAACGTACCCCTACCTATCCTTCAAAAGGGTGACAAACCTACTTACGTATGGCTTGATCACAATGAGGCCCTCATTGTTGATGCATGTAATCATTATGCACATAACCGTGAAGGATGTTTGATCCTGATGAAACTCTCATCTCCTCTCTCCTCCTCGTTAATACTCTGCCAACTCAGCAAATATGCCGACGTATCATAGCAATTAATGAGAATGAAAGTTATTTAAAACTACCATTGAGACTGACCTTATTACTATTCAAACACTCGATTAGACACCGGACGTAACATTTCTAAACTTTACTCTTTGAATTTAAACACCAGCTAAATATAAATATAAATATATATGTCTAGACTTCCAATAGAAGGACATTGGGGCGGCCATTCTCTTCTGAGCTACTACTAGTAGTGAGGGATGCACAACTCCTCGACGCCACTGGTCCCCAACCAGTTTGTAGTCCCTGCTCGCAATACTCGAAGGAGCCTAGCCCACAGTCGGCATTGAGCAAATATGTAGTAGCTCCATTCCTCCTCCAACCTTCATTGACCATTGATGTATATGCTCCTAGAGATGTGAATGGGAATGCCTGTGGCTTGTGTGTTGACTGTTGAGTAATCCATTTACTTGATGCATGTACTGTTCCAGTCTCCAGATTAGGCCGAGATGAAGAGGAACGCTAAGAAGGCCATGGAGAAAGAAGGTGCATAGAGAAAATTCATTTAATAAATTATAAATAGAACAAAAAAATTTGGGCCGCCTGGGACTCGAACACGGGTCTTAACCGTTGCGCCAGTAGAAGGAGTTCGAAAGAAATCTAAAAGTTATCCTACTTAACACCTACTACACCACATCACTGCCGGTTTGGGGAATGACCCGACAGTGATGTACCCCATCACTGTCGGTTTACAATCAAAACCGGCAGTGATGAGCTATTTCCTAAAGTAAATTAATAATTTATTAAATAGAACAAAAAAATTGCCGCCTAGGACTCGGGACTCGAGGGCTAAGTTGAGGGGTCTTAACCGTTACGCCAGTAGGAGGAGTTCGAAACAAAATGAAAAGTTATCCTACTTAACACCTAACTTAACACCTAACTGCTACACCACATCACTGCCGATTTTGGGAATGACCCGGCAGTGATGTACCACATTACTACCGGTTTACAAGCAAAACCGGCAGTGATATACCCCATTCACTATCAGTTTTTACACTAAAATTGACATTGATGTGTAGATGCTTCTCACATGCCAATAGTGCTCCTACTGACTACAACAGTTGGAACACTGCTCCCACCTACCCCGACAACTTTAGTTCAGAAATAAAAATGTACCATGACTGCTAGTCCCTATAAAATGACCCTCGGCCAGGAGCTAGCCTCTCCATACATGTTGGTTTCAGTCAGGCCTTATCAGCCATGATACAATGTTTTCCTCTCACAACAAACCATAGATATCGTTATGCATCGTAGTCCACCAAAATGGTGCACATAAGAGGTACTAAAAGAATGCTACTGAAGATAGAGCAACACCGAAGATTGGAGATGCCACGAGGTTCACAGAGCCATCCGCTGCGGTGCGCATCTAGAAAAAGGCCATGTACAGATAAGGCGGATTCATCGATGCCACCTCGTCATCTCCAACCGGTATAGCTCGTAGACCACCTCGGTGATGTTGTTTGCCCCTAGTTGGTGCTAGAAGAATGCTACTGAGGTGGTTACATTATAATGTGTTGATACACATTGATTGTAACATTGACCTGTATGCAAATAGGTCTTTGTTATCGTATATGGAATTTTAGTGTAAGGTCTTTGTTATCGTATATGTAATTTATTTCTAATATTTTTGTTATTTTTTGATGTATATCATTACTATCTAAATAAATATATCATTATTGTTAAAACTTTCCCACTGTACTATCTAAATAAATATATTCTTTACATATATGCACCTTCACTGTCGGTTCTACTTATAAACCGGTAGTGATATTAACTTTCACTGTCGGTTCTACTTAAAAACCGGCAGTGATGTCCATGCCCCCTTTATAAAACAAACCGCCGGCCACATACATTGATCCCACCCACCCACGAACTCTCACAGTCTCATTTCTAATGTTTCACTCTCACTTCTCAAGAAATCCACCCTCTCTACGTGATTTGGTCATGGCTCCTGCATTTTTCAATGGTATTGATATGTTGTCTTCTCCAATATTCTATCTATATTCATTTGATCTATATTTATATTCATGTTTCTTTGCATTCTACATTTATATATATTCTTATTCCTTGCATTTGATCTATATTTAATTATGTTGCCACATTTTACTTGGAAGAATTTTTTGTGCATATATTTTATGTTCATATTTTTTTGGCATTTTATCGATCAGGTGGTATGAACAACGGACCTCCCCCACCACGAGAACCAGGTTTCCACCCTGGCGATGAGCCATTCGCTCCTAATGTCGACATTCCACGGTTCCCTGTTCCAGCTATTGTATAAAATATTTTCCAACATCTTTTGTTTTTTTATGCTAACAAATAAGTGTGATTAGTTTAATATCATTGTTGCATACATATATGTTGCAGACTATATCCCTAATAGATTGGCTGCGAACAGCGCTTAGCTGGTTCTTTATCTCAGACATCGTCGAGAACACGACATCTAATGCAAGTGGTCGGCTATGGACGTGTGAACTCAGTTTTTCTATCCCTTTGAGGGGTGCAAATCATCGGAACCATATCCATGAGACAGGAAGACAGAGCCCGGACGTGATAAGCGCCCAATTCAGTGCCGTGCGCATCTGTTTAGAGGCACTTCGATGTATTTGCTATGATGTGGCTGATTTCTCACACTTCAAGGCACTTGCTTTGAATGCTGGTGATATCCCCGTCCAGCAAGCAAGCGAATTGTTTGCGAGCTACAACCGTGCGGATGTGGTAAAATGGTCACTTATACCTGAGTCATGGTTATTTGTTGTTTATTATTGTAATAACATTCTCTAATTTTTTTTCTTTTTCTCTGCATGCAAATTGCGCTCCAGGACCTTACCTATGCTGCATGTGGCTTGTGGGCCGTTCTAGACCAAGCTACGGAGCAACTCGGTTACGATTGAGACTTCTGCAATGGTAACCTCAGCCAACTCACTGTAGAAGGATGCCAGTATTGCATAAGGATTACTAACAGGGGCAGTGGTCATTCAGTAGGTTACATCTATGGCCGACCATTCTTTCGGTATTGTGAGGCACGAGAGAGTGCACTCATACTGGCATTGGACTTCATCGATACAAGCGGATACATAATCTGTGACATCAATTACCATATATGGCTACAGAGACATGTTAGTGTGCGTTGCCCGATCAAACCCAGCAGTGATTTCGATAGTAATTAATGTTTATTAGGTTGTTTTAAAGGTCGTAGTTTAATTGGGTTCTAATTTTAATTTGTACGGCTTTGTATGTTTAATTATTGTCATGCATGTAATTCGTGTAATATTTGTTGGGCAACTAGAAATATACATTTTGGTGTCGTATTTGTCTCAAACTTTTTCTTAGGCTTCCACGTGCCACGTGTGAAGGAAACACCTAGTTTGGGATTTTCCAGAGATGGTTTGCTACTTTCTAAGGTTTAATTGAATTTCCGTGCAACGACACCGTTTAATTATAGGTTGGACTGTGTCTACCCATGAAAAGATCCAGAATGGTGCTAAACTTTTACACAGGCTCTAATGTGCCCTAGGGATAAGAATTTTGTGGAGGTGGATGACAAAATCTATTGGGTCCAAGATGAAATTCACCCTCTTTTGTCTCATTCAGCGCAGAGAAAAATATAATAAATAAAAAAACTGATCAGAAAAACCTAAGATCCTGTGTGGTGTCTTAATTTGGGTGTACAAGCTTGCCAAAAAAATTTCAAGCCATTTCTACATAGGAATACATATGCTTCTATTTATTCAGTATATAAAAGAAATTTTTAAATATATATAAACATCACTGTCGGTTTCAAAAAACCGACATTGATGAGAATAAACCGACAGTGATACTGGTTATCACTGTCGGTTTATTTTAAAAACCGACAGTGATATATAAAAAATTAAAAAAAATTGTGCTAGCCCTCGGGTTCGAGCTCAGGTCTCGGGCTATAGAGTTTAGAGACTTAACTGTTGCGCTAGTATAGGATACGTGCCAAGGGTTATTTACTTTTTCCTTTTGACCTTTAGGTCGCTTAATTAATTATAAATAGAACAAAATTTTTTGGGATGCCAGGGACTCGAACACGGGTCTTGGTGGCTAAGTTGAGGGGTGTTAACTGCTACGCCAGTAGGAGGAGTTTGAAAAAAACGAAAAGTTATCCTACTTAACACCTAACTGCTACACCACATCACTGTCGGTTTAGGGAATGACCTGGCAGTGATGTACCCCATCACTGTCGGTTTACAATAAAAACTGGTAGTGATGAGCTATTTCCCGAAGTAAATTAATAATTTATAAAATAGAACAAAAAATTTGGGCCACCTGGGACTCGAACACGGGTCACGGGGGCTAAGTTGAGGGGTCTTAACCGTTGCGCCAGTAGGAGGAGTTCGAAACAGAACGAAAAGTTATCCTACTTAAGACCTAACTTAACACCTAAATGCTACACCACATCACTGCCGGTTTGGGGAATGATCCGGCAGTGATGTACCCCATCACTGTCGGATTACAATCAAAATTAGTAGTGATGAGTTACAGGTATAAAAGAGGCACGGGTTGAAATTATCCAAACTCATTTCAACCCCGTGCCATCCCCTCCTCCGCGCTGTCGGAGCACCACCCCGCGCCGGAGCACCGCATCATCCGTGCCCTCATTCCTCATTCACGACGCCGGTCATGCCCCTCCTCCTCCATGCATGCGCTCCCACCGCCGAGGCCTTTAGGAGCGCATGGACAGCTGCTTTCCCACCCCCATGGTGAGTGCGTGGCTCACTGCCCGCTATGTGTCTGATGAAATGTCCCACGGTGTCCCACAACTGCTTACTTGAATCAGTAGAGGCTTTTCATTTACCAAACACACTGTTAGTTAGACCTTTCCTGGTACCGGAGTACTTTTGTAGTTCTGTGGGTAAGGAAAAAAGACCAAGATTGACATTTTGGGCTTGGTGTGTTATAGTATAAACAACCATTTAAACTGTATGTGTATGACAGCACCGGTTATTAAGTGTTAGTGCAGAGCTACTGGTTAGGGCACTACACGTTTCATGCTTCATTTATTCACTCATGGACTAAAATTGTGAAATTATGCTGCAAGCAGGCAGTATTCTCCTGATTGTTCTCCATTTGGATGGTCACTTGCTGCTTACGTGGCCTTTCAGGCTGCATGACCTTACATTTACAAATACCTAACATATATCCATTGCCTTGAAGAGCAACCAAGATATAGCTGACTATTAAAAAAAGACTATTGCTTTTATTTAAATTAGAAAAGGGTATAGGATGGTAATTAAAGAGCACTAATATCATATATCATGCTGCCTCCAAATCATAAATCACAAGTAGATCCCATGAAGCTTAGTCTAGGGTGACATACAAAATTTGTGGTTAATACCACTAGCATGGTCCTGAGGTTGTTTAGCTTGGAAATTACTTAGCATTGTCTGATTTAGACAAATGACATTTCCCTACCATTAGGAAGCTGCTTTATATGTGGATAACTAAGTTGGTATTTGGTTATAAGGAGAGTATCCCAGGGACAGGAAATATTTGACATTAAATTAAAGACAGTAAATTGGTGTGTAAATAAGGAAATAAAGTCTTGAAACATTAGGCTGTCACCTGACTTCTCTTTTCTGTACTTATTTTCAAAACAATCTTCATCCCCGAAAAGCATCTCTCAACTGTTGCAGTAGCGACAGGCAATACTAGCAAAGCAATGCACATAATAAGCTGTTTTACTTTCTCTCATGATCAATGAATGCAAAGTGACTTTGCAGCCCTGCAAAATTTTCACTTGAAATGTCACCTGGATTGCTTGGAGGATGAGTAACATTAAATAGATTTAGTTTGGCCATATAACTTGAATAATAACTCTTGTTCAGTGAGTTACCATTACCACTTACCACATGCCTAATTTACTTAAATGTATAGACAACCATGGCATGGTATGTAGTGCATGTTGGTCACATGCCTGGGATTTATCGAACCTGGGAAGATTGCTATGCTCAAGTCAATCGCTATCCTAGTAATTTGCACAAAAATTACAACACAGAAGCTGAAGCTTTGAGGGCCTACTATAGTCATCCGGCATACCTTGCAAACCATGGGCAACCGGCCTACTATGGTCCAATGAATGCAAACCATGGCCATCCGCTGGCACTGGAGATTGAAGAGAAGCCACCCGCCGGAGATGTAAAGATTAGGAGAATTGCTCCTTGGTCTTGGAAAGATGTCATGCTTTTATTTATGGCGATGGTCATTGTTTTTCTTATTTGGATGTTGATGTAGGTTTAGTTTCGTAGAATAGTAGGTGGACTTTGTTGTATGTGGTCAATCAAACAATGAATTTGTTCTAGGTGAACATATGCTATTATTTGACTTTGTTGTATGTGGACTTATTATTAGACTTGCATTAAAACAATTATATACATATGAACATATGCTATTAGTAGTTGTTCGCAGCCAAAACTAACCATGATCATGTCACAGCCATGACTCATCATCGCATGTTTCCCCGTCGTCGAAGAACAGATCGACAACAAGAATCGGCTGATATTGCTGGGATGGGAGAGTCGCATGATCCGACAAACGGTGATGGTGCTAATTAGGACGATGAGAACGAGCAGCCATGGACCCTATTCGGCCTGCTCGATCTGGGTCAAAATGACCAAGATAGCCAGGTAACTTTGGTATCATGTGACTATATAGCCACACACGCTAATCAATTGAGAGGGTCATAGCTTACTTGGTGTCTCTAGCAGGAGCCTCCGCCGGCCAAGGAGCCAGAGGGTTTGGGTAGAAGGAAGGCCAGATCCAAGCGAGGCATGTCAAAGATTCCTATTGGTAGGAATGCACACTGACACATTACTGAGTTCGATAAATTCGGGGATCCACTCTCACCGTTTATAGCTTTGACCAAATACAAGACTATCCTCGGGTTACTTGTTAGGGACTTCATCCCGATTAGGTACAGGAAGTGGATTGGGAAAGATGATGACCCATGGAGGGTTCCCAAAAGTGAGAAGGATTACATATGGGAAATTAAGATCCTAGAGTATTTTACTTTCCCAACGTAGTATGATAGGGAGTTAGTCAAGAAAAAAGCAAAAGAAATCATGGGGACATGCTTTAAGAATTTCAAGGGGACATTGTACAAGAATTTTGTCTTCCAAAATAAAGAGTCAGATTTCGATGATGGATAGTTTAGCAAGCAGAAGGACTTCTGGCAGGATTTCAAGGAATACAGGTTATCCAAGGAGTACTTAGAACTGAGCAGGAATAATAAGGAGAACTCGTAGAAAGCGACGAATCCTCATCATCTCGGCTCTCGTGGCTACGCCAAAAAGATGCCAGAATTTGAAGCAGAACTTCAAAAAGATGGATCGCCTTGCTGAGGAAGGCGTTCAGGTTGAGACCGTCGATTGGGAGCCCAGATTGGTAATATACTGTATGGGGAGGAATGTACGCCACGCAGAGGACGGGAGCTTTTGCTCCACAAATCAACCCATGAGCGAACTCATCCAGAGGATCTCCCAGGTAACTGAGGAGGTGAGGAAGGGACTTGCACTTCTAATAGGGAGAAAGACGTGCTCACCCAAGCACTCGGAACCAAGGAGCATCCTGGTCGCACTAGAGAAACCAGTGTTGTTCCTTGGAAACTAGCATTCCCCCAAGAATCTAACACTTATCAGAGTTGTTCGAGGGGTAGAGCGGATCAGGAGGCAGAGTATTTGAGGCGACTAAAAGAGATGGAAGAAAGAATGGACGCACGGATTGAGGCGACTGTTGAAGCACGAGTCCAACAAATTTTGCTGTCCAAGGGGTCAGGAGTACCACAAAACCCTACTCCTACTACCTTTAGCCCAAAGTTTAGGGGTCGCAGCAGCTGCGGATCGACCCCGCTCGACGAAGAAGATGCGAATGTGTCTCATCCAGTGGACGGCATCACTGAACTCGTCAATGTTAAGTTGTACATCCATCAGGAATGGACAAAGGACAAGGTGGCGCTCGGCCAGGCCTGGCCTACGGGAGACGGGACCATTAATGGCCGCCCAATTCCACAGGGGTACGCTCGTGTCACCATTGACAGAATACTTGATAAAAAGTATAACAAGATACACATTGAGTACCCCGTAGCGGAAGACAGACCGAAAACTTGGTCATAACAAGGGCTCTCAAGTGGCCTGGCACAAGCGCTTTATTAAGCTTGGCCACCAATTGTCCTCTAATGATGAGGACGATTGCGAGTCTTCGCCCACCCACGATGATCACTCACCATCTCCCAACAGAGATCACTCCCCTCCTCATCCCGTGCCATCACCCCTGAGAAGATAGAGGTCTCCTTCTATTCCTCCTCGTCCGACTCCATCTTCATCAGCCCCGAAAAAAGAGACTCCTCCTCCATCTTCATCAGCCCTGGGAAAACAAAATTCTCGTCGTCATCCTCCTCCTCCTCCTCCACCTTAGCCCAAAATAAGATCAAGGACATCCTCGTAGTTGCAGAAAAGGTCCTTGGATTCGGTCGCTAATGCTCCCAAAGTGGACCAACAAAAAAGAAAAAGGTCCTTCAGTGGCAGCGTTACAAACTTGATGAAAGGAAAATTTACAGCACACATCTTGAAGGAAGATTGTATTAGTTTCTTCAATCTCTGTGCCTCACTGCCTCCATTTTTGTTGAAGTCCAAATTCGAAAGGCAAACATAGAATCAGTATGTACAACAAGAGCCGATGAAATACACAATGAAGATTTAAGGAAGATACAGAAGTTCGTCGAAGACAACCCCGAATTAACCATGGAAGAGGCCGCGACCATCTATTATGATGTACAAGGGACGACAACACCAGCAATGAAGTATGAAAGGGGCAATCTTTTGGTTCCCGATGACGAGTATAAAAATTTGACAACATATATGCGCAAGTTGTATGAATATTACATGGCTCAAACAACAGAGACAGAGGATTTTGGTTTTGAGGTTATTATCCGTTCACCACATGTTTTTAATTATCCTAAAGAAGAGAAATTCGATGTCGAGTGGGAGTGCTTGTTCTAGCTATACCAGAAATGCTCTCTCGATACACAAATGTTGATGTTGTGGACTATGTAAGTACCCTACATGCACGATATTATAATTAACTACTCTCTCGGGACACAAATTGTTAACTTTTGAGCAGTTCCCATGATTTTATGTAGGTGTATAGCAAAATTTTGCATTCTAAAAAGCAAATGGGATAACATAGGCTTCTTGGACCCCTTGCGAGTCAATGAGAAGACATGTCTAGGCCTCTATGGATGTGACGTGGAGGACCTAAAACAGAGATTGATTGCTGTTTTCGACGAATTCAAGATGAAGAACAAAACCCACATACTTCTAGCCTACAACTGCGAGTATGTGTTCTCGGCTTTTAATTTTATGCTTCTTTTTTCGTTAAGATTATTCGATAATTAGGATTCTGTGATTGCAGCCACCATTTCGTCTTCATTTGTGTTAATCTTGCCAAAAATCTGATCGAGGTGTGGGACTCGAAGAAAAACCATTTCATCATCTGGATGCACTGGTGGCAGTGCTGAATTAGTAAGCGATCCTAATAACATATTATTTTCTAATCACACATACCGCTTTCTAATGTTTCTCCTTTTAATGTTGCTCAGTGTCCGAAGAAGACATATCGGTGGGACGCAGGTCCCATTCAAGGTTGTTGAAAGGGAGGGTAAGTACCTAAAACAACCGGCGGGAAACAATGAATGCGGGTTTTATGTAATGTGGGCAATGCTTCGCTATATCGGTGGGAAATCGGAAGAAGCCGATAAGTTGGTGTGTATAATCCTCATTTCATTTATATCTGTTAATCATTCAACAAAATGATTTACTGATTCCTCTTTGGATATCATCTTTTTTGAGCGACGGCGCAAGAAATATAACCACGAAAGGCTGTTAGATATGGAGATCATCGCGCTGCAATCAGAGCTGGCAAAATTCATCTTAGTCGAGGTATTGGAAAAAGATGGAGTATTTTCCATTGCACAATCCGTGAAGTTCAAGGACCAATATGGCCTAGAGTGGCTCGCCAGATTATTATAACAAGTCCGAGAAGCATGCTTTATCTTATCGAATAATTTCTTTTTTATTTTGAGGGATCGAGATCTTGATAAGAACATTTGAACTGTAACCGTAACATTTGTAATGTTTAATATTGATGGACCTATCATCTACGTAGCGTATATAAAGCGAAATTCGATTCCACGAAAAATATAAATTAAAATAAATTATAAAACAATAAAATGCGAACGGTCCCTCACTGCCGGTTAGCAACAAACCGACAGTGTTGTCGTAACCATCACTACCGGTTAGCAACAAACCGGCATTGTTATCGTAACCATCACTGCCGGTTAGCAACAAACCGACAGTGTTGGCTTGCTCAACACTGCCGGCTTGAGCCATGAACAGACAGTGATGGTTACGACAACACTGCTGGTTTGACCCATGAACCAACAGTGTAGGCTTGCTCAACACTGCTGGCTTGAGCCAAGAACCGACACTCTTGAAGCAACCTTCACTGTCGGTTGGGACTACAAACCGGCAGTGTTATTTAACTGGACACTGCTGGGTGGACCTAGGAACCGACACTGGTGGACCCAGGAACCGACACTGTTGCCTATAGACCCAGGAACCGACACTGTTGCCTGTAGATCAGTGTTGGTTTTTAAGAACCGACAGTGATGTCAACCCCCCATCACTGTCGGTATGCCACTGTCGGTTCAAAATCTGATAGTGAAAGGGGTTTTTGAACTGACAGTGATGTCCATATCTAGGGTAGTGTCATGGAAGTGCGGGTGATGCAGTTACTAGAACCGTGTGGCAGGCTGAAACAACGGCGCTAGGGTGAGGGGTTCCAAGGACACCTCCTATGTGGCACCAGCACCACGAGCGAGAGGAACCGCTCCTTCCTGCAATGGAAAAAACAATAAACACCAATTATACATGTTGAGTAGATCATATGTTATTTAATACCAACATAATTGTCAGGTACTTGCATCGTGTTTGAGAGAGGATGAAGACAACCAGAGATGGTCCCTTGAGCACGTGCACAAGATTCTTTATTTGCTATTCTATAAGACAAGCAATATAAAAATGGCATGTGTTAGGCATTTCATCAAATGCAAAGAAGACATAGGACCTTGAGTCATGGATGAACAAATAATTAAACAATTTATATATTCACAAATCGTAATGTGTAGAAAACATGGTCTGTTTCTATGGATGAATAATTAAACTGTAGACACTATTGAGATGCCAGAACTAATTCAGTAGTCAGTACATAGTTTAGCTGGACGTATGGGTACAAATCATTGTCAATCATGACGAGACAAAATTACCAGCAATTTTGCTATTATAAACTGAGCGAAAGGTGCATAGCAATAGTACCGGCTTGCCTCTGCTAGTAGATTTACCAAACTATCCAATTGCTTCTGTTGGATTCGCAACGTAGTTCATCCCTAAACCCTCCATCACTACAGAGCAAATCAACAAAACCAAGACCAACAGTAGGGGCGGATCCAGTAAAAGGACACGGTGGACATATGCACACTTGATAACTTTTGTAGAAAAACGAATTTGGTAGACTTGATATTAGATCAGATCTGAGTACACCAAATAGCTTAGGTTAGGGTTTGGGTCCTCGGCTTCGCACAGAAGAGAGAGCAGGGAAGGGATGGGCGTACCTGTTGGATGCTCGTCACCGGCGAAGGGTCCGGCGAAGACATGGCGAAGGGCCCGACGAAAACCTGGGCACCTAGCGTAGGGCTGCCGCGATGGTCTGCGGTCGCCACGAGAGAGAGTGCGTGCGGGCCCTGCGCCCTGGTGGCCAGCGACGGGAGTCCTGTATTGCCGTGCCGGAGGCAGGCAGCCTGGCGTCCTTGGCCGGCGCCCTCGCCTGATGGGTGTCTCCCTCGCCTGGTGGGCTGGTGCCTCATCCGTGGGGGAGACATCGAGGAGGAGTCGCGCACGTACGAGAGGAGGCGTCGAGGGAGTGGGGGAGTCGCGTGGGGTGGGAGGCGGCATCGGGGGCGAGGGGGAGGCAAAAAAAATTCGCACGGACGGGCAGAGCGACGACGCGAAATTTTGTCACACGGGGGAGGGCAGGACGACGAGGCGAAGTTAAATTGTCGCACCAAAAAGTATTCACGCTTTGTTCTTTTCAGTTGTATATAGGAGAGTGGGAGATATGGATAGAGATTTTGGTGAAGACTCCAATGTATGTCAGATCTGGAGAGGAGGGCGGGACCACGGAGCTTGCCTTGGCATCTTGATAACGGTCTATTTGGTTGGTTGCTAGCTAATTAAAACTTGCTACACCACATTTTAGGCATGTGTGTTTGATTTCACACCATAAGTGCCATTTTCGGACTTTTCTTAACCGATGTGTCTAGCATACAATTGACTAATTTGTTTTGTAAAGTTTTGTTCTAATTTAAACATGTATACCTTTGATCATTAATTTGAAAAAATATATAAATGTTAACAGCATAAGATTTATGTTTTTAGATTTACTATGACATATAATACAGACATGAATATATCTTATGGATTGGACAATGGAGCAAGAACAGGGATGGAGAGACGGACGCAGGGAGTCCGATCTGTCTGATTATTTACAGGGGTGTGTCATTTGGTGAAACCACGGTGTTCTCTATCTGTTCGTTTCTCTTATCATCCGTACTTTTCAGCTTGTTTTCAGCCGAAACAGTATTTTTCTCTCACAATAAATCAGTCGAAACAGTATTTCAGTTTATTTTTTCAGCGAAGCGAACAGGGCCATAGCAGTGGTACTTTACTATCAGAACTCTCCTAGCTAGTACACACACGTGACACGTCGGTCGGTTGGGCGAAGAATTTGTACAGTGGCCATGCACAGATCTGCAGAGAGCTTGTGCTTGCAACTATGAACTATCTATAGCTAGCTCAACTATGAACTATCTATAGCTAGCTAGTATCTGCATCATCTAGCTCTTTCGATCGAGAGAGAGACATAAAGAGAAAACAGGGAGAGAAGGTAACTATCTACAGCTAACTACTCGTCGTCGTAGCAGTCGTAGTCGTCGTCGTCATCGTCATCCATGTCGACCGTGAGCTCAGGGCCAAGATATGGCGCCCCGGCGACGGTGAAACCCTCGGGCAGGTCCGTCTCTTCCAAGACAGCGAAACCCGGGAGAGACGGGACGGGGACGTCGGTGAAGTAAGTCGAGGGGCGTCCGTGGTCCTCCGAGTATGGAGGCGTGAGGACGTCGAGGATGGCGCAGGGCGTGACGGCGGTGAAGGCGTGCAGGTTGCCGCCGCTGCGCGGGAAGAGCACGGATGCCTGGCAGGGCGCGCGGCGCACCACGTCCGCGGCCACCACCCTTGCCAGGCCACATTTCCTCCTCGACGGCGACGGCGAAGGCGCGGCGACCCAGTCGTAGGAGCGCACGCGCACGGAGCCGTACAGCAGCTTGCTGAGCACCACCATCTCCGGGTGGTCGTGCAGCGGCAGCGTCGCGCCGGCCGGGAAGCAGAAGACGCCGATCTGAAAGCAGGCAACACGCCGGGACGGGATCAGTATTCAGTACAAGCACAACACAACCCAACCGACCACAAGCTCGATCCGCCGCGGCTAAACAGCAGCCCCTGCTTACCGAGAAATCGTCGCACTGGTGTATGTGCACGTAGGTGATCCTCGTGAACGCCGGCGCCGGCAGGAGGCAGCGGCCGCTCTTGGGGCTCAGCTCGTCGTCGGAGGAGGACGAGGACGACGTCGGCTTCTCCCCGTCGTCGATCCCGACGTCGGCTGCCTCCATGCCATCTGAACCAAAGGAAAACATTTATGAGTCGTCTTCATTCACCAGCCGGCGAACACCAGGACGCATGCAAAAAGAAGAAATGAAGCCGAAGCAAGGCATAGGCACGACAGAAAGTAGTGAACTGACCAAGGATGTTCTGCAGCCATCTGATCTCCCCGAGCGTGGGCGCCGCCGCCGGCGAGGAGAAGACGACGTCGCAGGCGTCGTAGAGCCGCTGCACCTTGCTCAGCGCCATGATGTGCGGTGGGAACGCCACGGCCATGGTGAGTGAGCGAGTGACTTCTTGCAGGTCGTCGTGTCGATGTCGGGTGTCGATCGCGCTCTGGAGTCTGGAATTTGGGGGCTGCAGCTGCACCGCTGGATCGGGCCCGGATTATAAAAGCTTTGGCATGGCATCGCGTGCGTACGTGGTGCGCCGTGGGTGGTCTGGATGCGGCATTCCGCGACCGCCCAAACCCCAAACGGCCAAACCGTGGGCCTCGCGTGCTTTTTCCAGGGGCCCGGGCAACCCAAGTTTGCGCCGTTCCAGCCAGCCAGGCAACCCAACCCCCGTGCGCTGCCCTGCTGTTTCTGACGGACGGCGCTGCCTGCGGACGCTCGCCCCCCTTTTTTTCCTTTCCTGACAATAAAAACAAGTTGCTGCACGGAACTTGTGGCCTGTGTTTGGTCGCTTGGGATCTCGACAGCATCCTTATTGGGAATCGGGTTTTGTACATGTAGCGGTAGCACCCACTTGATATTTGATACTGCCTTGTTTTATTCTGTTTCCGGAATGGTTTAACGCCACTAGCCTAGTAGTACCACCTTGTTAGCAAAGTTTTATGCATGTACTGCTTAGTAGTATACTAGTATTGCTGACATAAACCAAATCTTACATTGTTGAGCATGTTCGTTGGTGGGTTTCTGGGCTGATAAGTCCGGCTGATGCTGGTTTGTTGTGAGAGAAAAACATTATTGGCTGGCTGATAAGCCCTGGCTGAAACCAACAAGCGAACATGCTGGGTCACGCTAATAAGGTACTCCCTCTGTGGTAAAACACACGTTATTTTAGCTTTATCCAGGTTAAATTTCTCTAACTTTTACCAAGTTTATAAAAAAATGCAGCCAGCCCCATCTACGCGGATTTATAAAATTCACCATAAAATGTATTTGTTTTTTTCTTGAGAAATCATGAAATATTTACATGCATATATAATAATATATGTAAAAATGAAAAGAATTACATTTTGGAATAGAGAAAATATAGATCAGTGTTGACATTGCTTAAATTAGCAGTAGACAGTGGTGTAACCAGGGGGGGCAAGCAGCCGCGCACCGACTCCAATTCCAATCCGACGAACAAAATGCATTCTTGCTTTGCTTGAGACACGGATAGCGTGACAAGAAAAGCATTCCATCCATTCTCCCGTCCGCGCTTTTTTTATTTTCCATGCACGCTGTTAGCTAGTGGTAAGATGCAAAACAACCACCGGCCGGCCGACTAGCTCAACGAAAAAGATCTACCATGCGGCGAAGGAAAAAATTGACATTTTTGTTGCTGTCACATCAATTCCCCTGTTTGGAACCCCTGTAAAGTCAGTCAGGTGGCTGTGAAGGCCTTGTTTAGATTGCAAGTTTTTTCACTCTCTCTTCATCACATTAAATCTTTGGACATATGTATGGAGTATTAAATGTAGATAAAAAAAATAACTAATTACACAGTTTGATTGTAAATTATGAGACGAATCTTTTGAGCCTAGTTAGACTATGATTGGACAATAATTGTCAAATACAAACAAAAGTGCTACAGTGTCAAATATTGATCGCTAACCTCAATCTAAACGAGGCCTTTATTTGCATCACCTGGACTTGCTAATGGTTAGGTCGTCTGGTCTCGGTGCGCAGTACGTGCGTGTTCCTGCCGCTGATGTGACGATGACTGTCCATTTCGCTTTATTTATTCCATGGTTCTTGCTCCATTCATTTAAAATTGTAAATCGTGTAACATTTTTTTTAATATATAGTTTTTATCAATGTATCTAAACATAACATGTCTAGGTACACAAAGTATTCAGCTGGCCATAGGTTATTTCTACTTTCAGAATAAAAATAATAGTATCTGTCTAAATATAGTTTATGTTAGAGATTTAGGCATTTTTATGATTAATTTAATATAGAATTATAACATCAGCAGGTTCGTGACGGCATATATGTGCATATATATATTTCTAATGAACGTTACAGCATGCAAATATGACATACAGATCGATACAGAAAGAACGCAAAGTGCAGTAATTATAGAGATAAGAATGTACCCAGCGAAGGGTCACATGCCGAGGGCATCGGAGGCTCCATTCGCACTAGTCGATATAGTGCGTTGCTCGAAGTCGTGAACCACAGTCGATACAGGAAGATGTTCGCAGTGCAGTCCCACGAAGGATCACCAGGAAGAAGACGCCTTGCTGTTCCGCAAGCAATCATCGGGAAGAAGACGGGTTCCGAGAGTGATCACCACCAGGAAGAAGACGTACGTGGACGAGCAGTCGCGGATCGCTCCCCAAAAACCTAATCGTCCTCACCCCGTGCAAGGTTCTTAGGCGGACGAGGGTTCCGAAGGCACCTGCTCTCCCGCTACTCCGTGCGCGTAGAGGTACGGGACGGGGAAGCCAGAGAGCTGTTGAGATGTGGTTTCTCTCAGGAGCGGTTGCAGAAGGGGAAAGGACTGAAGGAGGACTGCCGATATATGGCTACGACGGGAAGGGAGAAAGGCAGCGGAGAATCACAAGAGACGGAAAGCGGAAGGGACGGTAACTGGCGCAATCAATTCGCCTCCACCATCAAGGAGAGAAACTCCCATGATTATATGGATTTAAGTGGCAAAAGACTGGTCACGCTCGTCCGCCTGCCTCGCCTAGGAGAGAAACTACCATAAATATGTGGATTTAAGTGGCAAAAGACTGGCCACGCCCGCCCGCCTGCCACGCCCACGCCCAGAGCCCGGCCCGGTCTGGCCGCCAGCGGCGGCGGCGCGCGCGCGCGTGTGGCCCGCCTATGTCCTTTTCTCAGCTTCTCAATTAAGATGAATAATTTCCAACCATATAAGTTGAGTCAACGTTTAGTCAAAATCTCGTATGGTATTAAACAATACAACGCTTAATGTTACGTACTATAGAGTTTTATTTGATTTATTAAATATTATACGGGCCAAACCCATAATATATTCAACAATCTCCACCAAACTCTAGGGTTTGTAACAAAATAGTCTCAGAACCACATTTCTTTTATATACCAATGTTTCGATGGAGACTGTTAAGTTGAACATCCATCTAGAGCAATAGTTTCACTCAGTCACAACTGAACAATGGACTAAGCCTTGAATTGATAGTTTTATGTGAGGTGAATGTCACTAAAGTCCTTAGCTGATACTTGGCTGTAAAATACATCCCCTCTATTTGAAGCATATAAGTCATACTCCAGTGCCTTTCATGAGTATTTAGAGATCACCCAAATTTCATAGACTGTGACCAGCAGTCTAACTCATATAGGTGTGCTCCTCAAAAGATGTTCTGTAGGACAACATCTTTGCTTTAGCAAGCCACTTGAACACACATCAAGATAAAAACCAACCAGCCTTACAGAAAGAAAATATGCATCAGAAATGAATCTTACTAAGGATCTTTACTCATAATTTACTACTAGCTTGTTTCACCATCCTACTTCATGAGATCTCCGATCACATAGAACAGGTTACCACTATAGCAAATTTTAAGTGGGTCTCAAACACATCTCTCTCGATGCACTTTCTATCACATTGCGTGACAGACCCTTAGTGAACTGATCTGTCAGATTGTTAGACGTGTGAACATAGTCTAATGCTATTACTCCAGAGTTTCTAAATTTTTTGACAGATTTTAGTCGTCTCTTAACATGCCTTGTGGACTTCATGTTATCCTTAGAACTGTTAACCTTCGTAATCATAGTCTGGTTATCACAGTTCATAAAAATAACTGGTATGGGTTTTTCAACAACTGGTAAATCCATAAGGAGATCATGAAGCCATTCGGCCTCAGAGCCAGCAGTGTCTAATGCTGTGAGTTCTGCTTCTATTGTAGACTTCGTTAAGATAGTCTGCTTGCAAGACTTTCAGGAAACAACACCACCTCCAAGCGAAAACACATATCCACTTGTGGCATAAAGCTCATCAGCATCAGAGATCCAGTTGACATCACAATAGCCTTCCAGCACTTTCGAATATCCGGTATAACGAATACCATAGCTCATGGTGCCTTTTAGATAGCGCATCACTCTCTCAAGAGCACGCCAGTGATCATCTCCTGGGTTTAACACAAATCGGCTTAGCTTGCACACAGCAAATGAGATGTCAGGCCTTGTTGCACTAGCAAGATACATGAGCGAACTAATGATCTGAGAATATCTCAACTGATCCCTTGCTATTTTCTGATTTTTCCTCAATAGCACACTAGGGTCATAAGGTGTAGGAGCAGGTGCACAGTCACTAAACCCAAAGCGACTCAGCACCTTTTCCACATAGTGGGATTGTAATAGAGTTACCCCACCATCACCTTCTCTTAGAAGCTTGATATTAAGAATAACATCAGCCCCTCCCAAATCTTTCATCTCAAAATTATTAGATAAAAATTCCTTCACCTCATCAATCACTTTGAGGCTGGATCCAAAGATCAGTATGTCATCAACATATAAGCACAGAATAACTCCGTCACCCCCACCATACCGATAGTACACACTTTTGTCAGCTTCATTCACAACAAAGCCAGCAGATGTTAAAGTTCTGTCGAACTTTTCATGTCATTGCTTAGTAGCTTGTTTTAGGCCATATAATGACTTTAATAATTTACACACCTTGCCTTCTTGACTATTTGCTACAAACCCATCCAGCTGATCCATATAGATCTCCTCCTCTAACTCTCCATTTAGGAAAGCTGTCTTAACGTCCATTTGATGAACGATGAGACCATAAGAGGCTGCTAGGGAAAGCAAAACTCAAATTGTGGTCAATCGGGCAACCGGTGAATAAGTATCAAAGAAATCCTCACCTTTCTTTTGAGTATAACCCTTGGCCACAAGCCTTGCCTTGTACCTCTCGATAGTACCATCAGGCCTAAATTTTTTCTTGAACACCCATTTGCACCCTATAGGCTTGCACCCATAGGGACGATCAACTTTTTCCCAAGTTTCATTAGACATAACATAATCCATCTCACTCCGTACTACTTCCTTCCATAAGTCAGCATCAGGAGAGGACTATGCCTCTTCAATGGTCGTTGGTGTGTCATCCACAAGGTACACAATATAGTCATCACCAAAAGACTTTACAATCCTCTGTCTCTTACTTTTTCTAGTGACTATAGTGTCATCCTCCTCAGGATTTTACATATAGGGTTTCTTAGTTTGTTCTATCGGAGTAAAA
This sequence comes from Miscanthus floridulus, assembly GCF_019320115.1. Taxonomy (NCBI): domain Eukaryota; kingdom Viridiplantae; phylum Streptophyta; class Magnoliopsida; order Poales; family Poaceae; genus Miscanthus; species Miscanthus floridulus. The sequence continues at coordinate 74,597,402 of NC_089587.1, forward strand.
TTTTTATGCTCATGGGAAATTATAAATTCATAACCAGTCGTGCTATGTGCATTTTTCATAGGAAACTCATTCTAAAAAATGTAGCATCTCTAGATTCCATGATTGTATCAATAGCCATCTCAGAAACACTAGAATTTATAATTAAAAATCTATAACCCACGCTGTAAATAGTATAACCAAGAAAAACACAATCAACAGTCTTTGGTCCAAGCTTTCGCTTTTTGTTTATTGGCACATTTACCTTTGCCAAACAACCCTAAGTTCACAGGTAAGAGAGATTTAATCTCTTTTTCTCACATTCCTCGAATGGTGTAATTTCTTTGTTCTTTGTGGGCACTCTATTCAGGACATGACATGTTGTCAATATAGCCTCACCTCACCATTCCTTAGATAGTTCCATAGTCTCTAACATGTCATTAACCAAATTAGTTAGAGTGTGGTTCTTTCTCTCTGCAATCCCATTGGACTGGGGTGAGTATGGTAGCGTCCTCTCATGAATAATTCCATGCACCGCGCAAAAACTCAGAAAATTCATTTGACAAATATTCTCCCCCGCGATCGGACCACAAACGCTTGATTTTCTTCTCAAGTTAATTTTCTACCTCAGCTTTATAGACTTTAAAATAATGTAATGCTTCATCTTTAGTTTTCAATAAATACACGTAGCAAAATCTAGTACAATCATCTATAAATGTTATGAAGTGTCGTCTACCACCTTTAGTCAATTTGCCATTCATTTCGCATAAATCAGAATAAACGAGTTCTAATTGTGCCAAGTTCCTCGTCTCAGCAGCCTTGTGAGGCTTGCGTGGTTGCTTCGATTGCACACACACCTGACACTTAGAATCTTTGACTAAGTTAAATTTTGGGATTAAATTCAGATTTGCAAGCCGCGTGAGACAGTCAAAATTAATGTGACTAAATCGTGAATGCCATATATTTGACTCATCCGAAACATTAACATTGTTCAGTACTTTATTACACACATCATCAAGCAAAGATAAACGAAACAAGCCTCCTCAATCATAACCTTTTTCAACAAATGTTCCATGTCTCGACACAACACACTTATTGGACTCAAGCATAATTTTAAAGCCATCGCGACACATCTGAGAACCGCTAACAAGAATCTTCTTGACGGAGGGGACATGCTGCACGTTCTTTAATAGCACCGTCTTTCCCGAAGTAAACTTCAGAACGACCGTACCAGCACTAAGAACACACGCATACGAATTGTTTCCAATCAGCAAGGCTCCAGTCCTACGGGCTGATAGGAAGTAAACAAAGAAACATCAGCACACACACGAATATTAGCACCACTGTCCATCCACCACTCAGGTGAAAGACAAACTGAAAGAACAAAAGGTAAAGAATTACCATACCCAGATGTTTCTCCTCCAGTCTCGCTAATCACTACGTTTGCTGATTTCTTTTCTTACTTATATTTGCGGTCTAGGCACGCACTTGCCCAATGCTCATCACTACCGCAAACAACGCAACCTCCACCTTTCTTGTTATTTTTCTTCTTAAACTGAGCAGTCTGCTTAGGCTTTGCATTGTTGTTCTCTTACATGTTCTTCTTCTTTTTATTATGAGATGCAAATGAGTTTTTCTTCTGCACCATATTGGCAGCGAAAGACTCAACTCATTTTCTACGGTTGTCCTTTGCTCTCGCCCTCTCCTCAACATCAAGAGATCCAATAAGTTCAGCCTCGCTAAACTCTTGTCTCTTGTGTTTTAGAGAAGTAGCAAAATCCCTCTAAGAAGGTGGCAGCTTAGCGATTATACCGTCGACCATAAACTTGTCAGACAACAAACATGGGAAATATTCTAGTTCCTTTGCTAGCGCCTGTATCTCATGAGCCTGTTCGACTACAGAACGGTTTTCAACCATTTTGTAGTCATACATCTGCTCCATAAGGTACAACCCACTACCAGCATCAGAAACTCCAAACTTTGCCTCAAGTGTATCACATAACTCTTTGCCTGATGTGCAAGATATGTAGTTTTTCTTATACTTAGGATGAAGTGCACTAATCACGGCGCCTCGAAACAGGTTATCGGCAGCTAAGAACTTTTGCTCCTCCTCGGGAGTAAACTGTTCAGGCTTCCCCTGCGCGGCGTGATAGCAGTTCATCGCAGTCGACCACAATACCATCTTGGCACACCATATCATAAAATTTTTGCCATCAAAATTATTTGGCTTCAAAGCAGCAACAAAACCAATAACATAAAATTGTCTAACAATAGGTTTTTGAATTGTTAGAGATTTAGACATTTTCATGGTTAATTTAATCCAGAAATATAATATCTGCAGGTTCGTGACGGCATATATGTGCATGTGTATATCTCTAATGAACGTTACAGCATGCAAACATGACATACAGATCGATACAGTAAGAATGCAAAGTGCGGTAATTATAGAGATAAGAATGTACTCAGCGGAGGGTCCCATGCCGAGGGCATCGGAGGCTCCATTCACACTAGTCGACATAGTGCGTTGCTCGAAGTCGTAGACCGCAGTCGATGCAGGAAGATGTTCGCAGTGCAGTCCCACGAACATTCACCAGGAATAAGATGTCTCGCTGTTCCGCAAGCAATCACCGGGAAGAAGACGGGTTCCGAGAGCGATCACCACTAGGAAGAAGACGTACGTGGACGAGCAGTCGCGGATCGCTCCCCAGAAACCTAATCGTCGCTCACCCTGTGCAAGGTTCTTAGGCGGACGAGGGTTCCGGAGGCACCTGCTCTCCCGCTACTCCGTGCGCGTAGAGGTACAGGACGGGGAAGCCAGAGAGCTGCTGAGATGTGGTTTCTCTCGGAAGTGGATGCAGAAGGGGAAGGACTGCCGATATATGGCTGCGACGAGAAGGGAGAAAGGCAACGGAGAATCTCAGGAGACGGAAAGCGGAAAGGACGGTAACTGGTGCAATCAATTCGCCTCCACTATTAAAGAGAGAAACTCCTGTGATTACGTGGATTTAAGTGGCAAAAGACTGGTCAAGCCCGCCCGCTCGCTCGCCGCCCGCCTGCCTCGGCCCACGCCCGGCCGGCGGCAGAGGCGGCGGCGCGCGCGCGCTTGTGGCACGCGTATGTCCTTTTCTCAGCTTCTCAATTAAGATGAACAATTTCCAACCATATAAGCTGAGTCAACGTTCAGTCAAAATCTCGTATGGTATTAAACCATACAACACTTAATGTTACGTACCATAGAGTTTTATTTGATTTATTAAATATTATACGGGTCAAGCCCATAATATATCCAACAGTTTATTCATCTGACTTTAAGTTTAACTAAATATATATATATATAAATATTAATAATTATGATATATTATCATTATATTGGCCATTCAATATACTTTCAATAATTCTATCTAAAGATATAAATGTTGATAATATTTATATATATATAGTAAAACTTAAAAATTTAACTTACTGAGAAGGGAGATGTGTAGTTATTATTTTAAAACAAAGAGGGTAGACTTTTATTGGTTACTTTAGGTTATTGTTTGACGGACTTAGATGCCACAAATGTGCAAGAAAATTAGAAGATGTCTGTCTTTTACAAGAATTTATAGAAATCTATATCTATTTTGTACTGAAGTTTGTTAGAGTTAGGGCACTCCAAACTTATAACATAGAGTAACTTCTGTGTTTATTAATTATGGTGGCAACTAAGCAAAATGGTGATGCGGAAAATTGAGAGAGAGAGAGAGAGATGAGGAGGAGGAGGAAATGCTCTCTAGATGAGAAACTATATTGATACGGAACAACTCCAATCGGTAGTCGAGGCAGTGGCAAGCAAGCTGCCCCCCTGTCATGGATCGTTCATGGCAAGAAGTGGGCGACTGGTGTGGATCAAGTCAGTTTTGCGCGCTGTCCCAATATATGCCATGATGGCAGAAAATCTTCTAGCATGGGCTAGGAAGGAGATACACCCTGTTCGTTTGGGCTTGTTTGGCTTATAAGCCGTACTTTTTCAGTCAACGAACAGTATTTTTCTCTCACACCAAATCAGCCAACAGTACTTTCAACCATGGCTTATCAGCCAAACAAGCTCAAACAAACAGGGCGATTGATGCCATTTTGCCACAAGTTTCTGTGGATAGGTAGTGATGCTTCGGTTAGGGGGAGATGTATGGTGGCCTGGCCAACAGTTTGCAAACCAACACAATTGGGCAGCCTTGGCATCAGCGACCTAAAGCTCCAAGGTTTCGCGCTACAGACCCCGATGGCTGTGGTTGCAAAAGACGGACCAAGACAGGGCGTGGAGCGAGCTGCCGATCAAGACAGCCCCTGAGGTACAGCCATTCTTCCGGGCCTCCACATATACCGCTGTCGGAGATGGACGATTGGCCCTATTCTGGGAAGACCGATGGGTTCATGGAAACTGCATCAGTCGTCTTGCGCCATGTCTGTACCAGCTAGTACCAAGCCACACCAGGCAGCAGCAATCAGTTCAGGAGGCTCTGACCAACAGGCAATGGGTACACGCAATCGCCGGAGGCCTTTCGCAGACAGCTATTGAGGAGTACTTGGAACTATGGACCATCCTGGAACAGATAAATCTCATTGATCAGCCGGACAGGCTCGTATGGCGCTGGTCACCTGATGGCGCTTACTCAACCAAGTCAGCATACATCATGCTCCAATATAATCTAGCGCGGTCAATTTCCATGGTCACCGGCTCATGTGGAAGAGTTGGGTGCCGCGCAGAGTCAAGATCTTCCTTTGGTTGGCTCTGCGACGCAGGAACTGGACGGCGGATCGGCGAGCTCGCCATTGCCTCGAGGCAAGAGACCGCTTCTATCTCTGTGATCAAGCCCCTGAAACAATCGACCACACCATCGCTTCATGTCCGTTCACTCGGGAACTCTGGCACTTCATCTTACAAGTGCTTGGCTTCTAGCTCCTGCAAGGAACCCAATCCACAATCAGCTGGTGGCGCAAAATACGTAAGCTTGCTGATGGCCATGATCAAAAGGGCCTCGAATCACTATTTGCGTTTGTTTCTTGGTAGGTGTGGAAGGAACGGAATGCAAGTTGCTTCCGAGGCAGCCCTGTTCGCTCGTATTTTCAGCCTGTACTTTTTCAACGAATGTACAGTGTTTTTCTCTCGCAACAAATTAGCGAACAGTAATTTTCAGCTTGTCTTTTCAGCGAAGCGAACAGGGTTAACTGAAACTGGCTGAGCCGGCTATTCTTGTAACATATACTCTATTCTTTTTAAATGCAATGATACGCAAATCTCATGCGTATTCGAGAAAAAAAAATATTGATACAAGAACCAAGATATAAAGAAATGTGATACGTAGATAGTGTAGAGAGAAAGACATGCTATTTAGACGTGGTTTCTTGCCTTTACGGGAGTTTTTTTTTTTTTTTGGTTACGGGAGTACTCTTAAGAAGAGTAGTGGGAAAGAAGGCTTATCAGTTCACATGACCCGGTGGTGCAATAATAGACCCCGGGCCCTGAACGCGAGAGAAACAGGGGGAGGGCGAAGCAAACATGGGGCAGGGCAGGAGGAGGGGTCGCTGGGCTGGTCGTCGATGAATGCGCTGTGGCCAACAAGGCAGGCAACCACAGGTCCGCACAGGATCCTGTTCGCTGTTCCTGGGGGCGCACGATGCCATGTGCCGTGCACCTCACGTGCTCACGGCACGGGCGTGGACGACGGGGTGCGGAAACCGCCCGCAGGTAGCCAGCCTAGCCCATGGATGGGTCAGGCAAAGGCAGTTTTTTTTTTTGAGCACTAGGCAAAGGCAGGTAAGGTTGCGGCTGCTCAAATCGGCCTGGCCTGTTGGGATGGTAATCTAGCCCGCTCCGGTCCAATCAGGACGAAACGGGATAGAGGCCCAATGGAAGTGAAAAATACAAGGGAGCGTTTCGTTTGGGCCGCCGCGGAGCGGCCTGGCCCAACATCGCAGCCGCAGCAACCAGGGGGCCGGGCCTTTGACCAATCGACACGCCGTATGAACACAACACAAGGCGCCACGCCAAGCTCTAGCTCCTCCGCTCTCTCTCTCTCTCCTCTGTCCTCTTGTTGGCTCGTTCGTTCTTATCTCCAACGCAGCAAAGCCAGCAACGTTTGTGTTTTGTTGTACTCCAGAAAAGGGTAAAAGCGAAGAGGGGAGGGAGAACAATTCAAAGCCCCTCGCCGTCGTCGCCTCCGTTTCGCGTTTCCATCCCATCATCCTTCGTTTTAAAACAAACAAAACCGCAGCCGCTCTCCTTCCCCTCTCTCCCTCCCTCTCCCGTTCCCATCTCCACCCACCCACTCCCCAACCCGCACGAGCCACACACACACCCCGCACCCATGGCCGCCGCCGCCGGCACCCGGGAGGAGATGGTCTACATGGCGAAGCTAGCGGAGCAGGCGGAGCGGTACGAGGAGATGGTCGACTTCATGGAGAAGGTCGTGGCGGCCGCCGCGTCCTCCGAGCTCACCGTCGAGGAGCGCAACCTGCTCTCCGTCGCCTACAAGAACGTCATCGGCGCGCGCAGGGCGTCCTGGCGCATCGTCTCCTCCATCGAGCACAAGGAGGAGACGCGGGGCGCCGCGGGACACGCCGCCGCCGCCAGAGGCTACCGCGCCCGCGTCGAGGCCGAGCTCTCCGGGATCTGCGCGGGCATCCTCCGCCTCCTCGACGACCGCCTCGTCCCCGCCGCGGCGGCCGTTGATGCTAAGGTCTTCTACCTTAAGATGAAGGGGGATTATCACCGCTACCTCGCCGAGTTCAAGACCGCTGCTGAGCGTAAAGACGCCGCCGACTCCACGCTCGCCGCATACCAGGCCGCGCAGGTGGGTCGTGCTAGTTCACTTCATTGGATTGGATCTCCCTTTCCCTGTTGTCTTCTCTTCTCCGTAGCGGTTGCTACCTACCAGTTATTATGCATAGATGGTTGTGGATTCATTGGATCTCTTGTCTCCTCTCCTAAACCCTGCCTAAATTACAGGACATCGCCGTCAAGGAGCTGCCGCCCACGCACCCCATCAGGCTCGGGCTCGCCCTCAACTTCTCCGTCTTCCACTACGAGATCCTCAACTCGCCCGACCGCGCCTGCTCCCTCGCCAAGCAGGTTCTTCCTCACCTCACTTTAATTTCTTCAACAAACGCGCGTAGGTGTAGATCTCAACTCGCTAGTTTGGTTTGCTTGCTCCACACTGTAACTGCTAAGCTAAACCCCCAAGATTTGCAGGACAAACTGGGATTTCATTCTGTGCATGTGGATGATTGATTTAGCCCGGTTCACCTCCTTTTTAGCACTGCTCAACGCTTTTGCATCCGTAAAAATGTTTGTTCTTGGTTTACAGTCACCTTTGGTTTGGGTGGCGTGTGTTGACTCTTCCGCGCCCCCAATCACCTTGGTCACTGCCCACTGCACCTGCACCCTGTGGTAGTAGCTGCGTATCCGATGCGTCCATGCCGGCCCAAATTGCCGGATGCTTCCAAGATGTGATTGTTAGTTTGTTACTGAGGCCCCGTTTGGACCGAAGCCGCTAAATTTTAGCCAGCTAAACCAGCTGCTAAACTTTAGTCACCCTGATTGGTTTCTTGGACTAAAAGAGACAAAAAGAGGCCTTTTAGTTTCTTTTAGTCAGGGTGTTTGGCTACAAAGTGACTAAAAGGTGAGGCAGCCTGACTTTTAGTCTAGTTTAGCTCTCCCTTGGTGACTAAACTTTAGCTCCCCTTTTAGTCCTGTTTAGTCCATGTGTTTGGGTAAAAAATGACTAAATGGGCTAAAGTTTAGCCAGCCAAAGTTTAGCAGCCCAAACCAAACACCCCCTAAGTATCTTGCACAGTGTAGTCCCCCACATGCTTGCTACTGGCATGTATGAACTCATTGCATGTGCTGCCTAGCATCAACATGGAGGGCAGCCATGCTGCCTTTACGGATCCACCGCAACTTGCTATATCTTTAATCAGGAATCTCCCAAAGCAATGGGGCCTGTTTGTTGGGCGCAATCAGCTTGCCCATCTCAGTGGGGGGGTTGCTCTTTTGGTAGTCCCATGCTGCGATGAGATGAGGCCTTTCTTAAACTTGTCTTGCATCAGAGTTTGTGGCACTGAACTGAATTCTTAGATGCTTGTAAAACCCTTCTTCTCTGATATAGAGATTACCATTCTGTACTTAAAGCTTTGGTGCAAGTAATTGCTAATTAGCCAATATAGGTAGCACATGCTGTTTTATGCAATCCATCATATGATCATATCATATCCCTACTTGGTTCCAGGCCTTCGATGAAGCTATTTCGGAGCTGGATACTCTTGGGGAAGAATCCTACAAGGATAGCACCCTTATCATGCAGCTTCTTCGTGACAACCTCACCTTGTGGACTTCTGACATGCAGGTACATCAGTAAACCTTACACTTTTTTTAGTGTGTGGTACACTTGGGATTCTTCTCTATTGTCAGTAATGCTAACCTCATCATCATATGAGGATAGCTGACAACAATTCAGAACACTTGGAGTTCTATTGTTAGTAAGTAATGCTTATCATGCTGTACGTATCAGGAGGATGGCAGTGATGAAATGAGGGATGCAAGCAAGCCTGAAGATGAGTAGTAGCCAGACCATCCAAGTGACTGCCATCTCTGTCTCTTAAGTCTTAACCCTTGGGGTAGTCGTGATGCTTGTACAAGGACCATTTTCGTGTGTCCTTTTATCATCGGGTCTGCTTACCTTTCGTTTTGTTATATTGCTATATTGTGGTCCCCCATGTATCATTTCACCTTGCAACTGGAACCCTGTTACTGTTAGTGTGTGGGAGAGAATAACCTAAGCCCGCTGTTAACTAGTACATGGATTGCCGCCAACTCTTATGAACTAGTATGAGTCTATGATTGAATGGTTATGCATGTTGGATGTGTATCCACCAATATCCTAGTGATGGCTAGGGCTGTGGGTTGTTGTTTAGCTGTGTGTGATTACAATCATGTCCCTTTTGATCTTGGGAAGAGATGGATCGCAGCTGGAGATACAATAATTTGTAATCATGGGTATGGCATGGGAGATGGATTGGGATGTATCATTGCACTATTGAGCTTTTATGCTGGTCTGTAGGCTTTCCAGCCGAAGATATCTGGGAGAGGATTAGGCGAACATGGTCTGTCGACCTCGGCTAGTGGTGGTGACACTCAGATGTGACGTTATGCTGATGGTTTCATTTATCGGCGAGTGATAATTTTACGTTCACTGCAGCTAATCGTTTTGCACGTTTCTGAACAATTAGGTCGCCATTGTGCGTTGTGGTAAACTGGTGACCGCTAAGGCCACCATTATACCCTGTTGCAAGTTGCAACACAAGCTGTTCGTGCTTGCTCAGACAGCCATGTAGCTGTCGATTTTCCGAAAGAAATTCTATGAAAACTGTATCCATATTTGCGCCATGTATAGATGCATGGATAGCGGACATGCGTTCTTTATGGTGCATGCAGACATGCGGCAGATGGGCGTGGCCGAGTGAACGAGCTTGGCTGGGGCCAAGAGGACCACTCCTTGGCTAGCGTTGGATCGTTGAAGTCCGACACGTGTCAGGCATCCACGCCATGTATGCATGGCGCAGCAGTGGATACAGTATGCATAGATTTTTTTTCCTGATTTTAACTGGTATTACAGTGTTTTGTGCCATACGCAACCAGCCGCTGCTGCTGTGAAAGCCAGGCAACTCCTTAGTCTTTTGTTCTTTTTAATCTCGTTCATGAATTTTGAATTGATATATTCCCATATTCTGTGCTATTGCCAATTGGAAAACTTGTGGAGGATTTTTGTTAAAAAAATAATTGACTTGATTTCAAAAGAATCTGCACTGCATTTCTGCAAGGGCCGAACATATTTTTCTCATGGATACCGATGTTGCTGCCATGGTGGAGTGAAGTAGCCATTCCCCAATCAGAGCGTGCGCAATGAGGTGAGATTAAGGTTGAAAAATTCATGTTCGGATCCGTTCCGTTTTCTACTTTTTCTGTCTGTTTTTTTTTTTTGTATTTGTGGGATCCCGTTTTCGTATTTACGGAAACGGAAAATGTTTTTTTTTCGTCCGTTTCCACGAGATCCCGTTTTATCTAGAATTGACCCGTATTTATTTCGTTTTTCATCCTATTTTCAATCTACGTGAGATATGTCTAGAAATTGATATGTTTATAAACCTACTAATCATAAATTATGCATGTTAACATGTTAACACATGGTATACTAGTGAATATTGGACCGATAATTTCGTACATGTATATTATTTTATGACTTTGTTCATGTACACTCAAGAATATTTGATCATGTTATTCTAACTTATTTTTCCGGCTCTCCTTCCGTATTTGCTTGTTTCCGTATTTCTGTATATCCCCATCCGTTTTTAATTCCGTTTTTTTTGAACCCGATCCTGTTTCCGCTAAAAATATAGAAACGGAAATGGAAGAGGAGTTTTTCCGCTCGTTTCCATCCGTTTTCATCCCTAGGTGAGATCAGCCGTCTCACTTATTATACGACGTGTGAAAGGGAGAGGGTCGAGGGAAAGATGTCGTGTATGTCGTAAAATAAGTGCACATTTTATATCCCTTCCTAGAAGTAAACGAACCTTAACTTTAAACAAATATATATAAAAATATTAATATTTATGATATCATCAAATAAATATTATTAGATTAATCATGTTATATATTTCCATAATAAACCTATTTGAAGATACAAATATCAATAATATTTTCTATAAATCTAGCTAAACTTGAAATTAGTTAACTTCTTAAAATATGAGATGTACACATATTTTAGGACGGTGAGAGTAGGGCCGGGTTTATAAACTCGGGGTCCCTCATGGACCGGCTTCCCATCAAAGGTTCGGCCCAGCAGATAACATTGCGAACGACGTGCAACTACTGGGCCGGCCCAAATACCTAAACAACTGGCCAGAAGGGCAATCCAATCTCCGACCAGAAGACCTCGCTAAGGCAGAACAAACGCTCGCTTCCGACTCCGGCCCGCCTCTCCGACTGGAAGGCCTGGCCAAAGAGGAACAACGCTCGCTTCCGGCTTCGGCCCGCCTCTCCGACCAGAAGGCATGGCCAAACACTGCTTCCGACTTCGACCCGCGTCTCCGACCGGGGATACACCGAACCTCTGCTTACAACTCCTCTCCAACTGGCACAGTCGGAGCCGATTGGGACCAACCGACCGGGGACACCCGCTCGGTAAGGACCAGGAAACGGGCGGAGCAAGTAAAGCTGAAAGGACCTAGGATGCCGCCTAGAGGGGGGGTGAATAGACATTTCTGAAAATTAACACCTTTAAATGCGGAAACAATTAGTAAATGGAGTTTCCAAAATAGAAACTCCAAATAAGAGTAGTACCACCCCTCACAACTTAGCCACAGAGTATACAAGATATGAAGAATATATCTAGAAGCTACAACCCTGCAACACAAAGTTAGAACTGCGAATAAATATTTTTAGCACAGAACTCTGCACGGTTTCTGCAGAACAGCCCCGGACTTGCTCCTTTCGATTTCTGTCTTCAAACCAAACTGCAAATACCTACTAGAGATATCAATAAACACAGAGAACCTACACAAGAGCTAGAGCAACACAAATATCGAATAAAATACAAATTGAGACACAATATTTGTTTTACCGAAGTTCGGACTCGTTCGAGTCCTACTCTCCGTTGAGGGGGCTGCGGGCGACCCAGCGAAGGTCAGCCCTAGAGGGTACCACGAAGGTCACTCTTGTTGGAGTCTTTTTCAACTCCTTTTCCTCCTTCCACTAAATGATTCCGAGGCGGCGGAATCGACCGTTATAAACTTTCTGAGGCACACCACAATCTCTCGGGTGCTCTCCGGCGACGCCTAACCGTCTAGGACCGAAGAGTCTAAGAGTAACAAATGCGAATCACGAGATTGACAATATGCACAAGTGCTCAAGTGGTTGGATTGCTCTCTTTTTGAATTTCACTCAACCCACAATTTGATTTGGCAAATTTGATCAATCACTCACTAAGAGAGGATTGGGAGAGTTGGCAAGGCTCAAAAATGTGTGTGTATGTCAGCAGAATTAGCAGCCTCAAAAGGTGGAGGCTTGGGGGTATTTATAACCCCCTTGGAAAAACTAGTCATTTTATAGTCGTTGCAATACCGGATACGTCCGGTATGACTTACACTGCGTCAACAGTAACTAAGTTACAGTGAAGTTGTGAGTCGTCGGAACTTCCAATGAATGCCGGAACTCCCAACCCTCAGCAATTTTGAAAAACATGTAACTGAGTTAAAGTATGTGAGGTGTCGGGACTCCCGACTCATGTCGGAACTTCCGACCGTCAGAACTTCTGACTCATGTCAGAACTCCCGACCCTCAAGGCTTTTGAAAACTAACCGTTGGCCTCTGGTCATGCATACCGGACACGTCCGGTATGGCTAGGACAGTAAACCCTCCAAGTCAGTTAAAGTGTGAGACGTCGTAACTCCCGACCCATGTCGGGACTCCCGACCATCGGAACTCCCGACTTACGTCGGAACTCCCGACGAACCAACCCGAGAACAACAATTTTAGCACTACTGGGAAAATACTAGACACGTCTGGTATCAATATGCCAGACCAGCAAAAAATAAAGTTAGCTCTTTTGTTGCTCAAACACTCAAAACTCACATGGGTTGGCTTGAGCACTTATGAAACATTATCTATCAACATGATGCATCCCTCTTAATAGTACGACATCCCTATTGTACTCAAGACAAAAGGAAAAATGAATTCATACCACTTGAGTTGATCTCTTTTGAATTGATGCCATCCCTTTCAATCTTGATCGAGTAAGGGTGCTAACATGTTGATATTGATCTTTTCACTTGAGCATAGCCATCTTGAGCATGTGACTTGATTCCATTCATCAAATTTGAATAATCCCAAATGTGTCAAGTCACTTCCATCAAACACTTCAATAGTGATTTGATCCTCCACATAAACGTGGCTATCATAGCTTGATTAGTACCTCAACTAAATGCAAGTACTTCCTTCTTCACCCTAGCTAGGTTCTTTGGCCGCCAAGCCATCGCTTGCCCTTCACCCTTGCTTAGTACCTCGAAGCCTTTTCTTGCTATCTTCACCATCTCAAGCCATCAAGTCACATCTTGTGTTGAATCATCCATTCATGTATTGTTATCTTTTTCATTTTAATTTAGCAAGCTTCAAATATGAGACCAATCCATATGCAATCCCTTATGTCTCATTAATTAATTCTTACAAGCTTGCTTTCACATAGTACACGAAAATCCCAAAATAATTAAGCCTTTGCATGAATTCCATTTGCATTGTTGTCTTGTGCTTGAACTAGATTGTTTATACAACAACACATTATTTTGGCTTTTATTAAGTACCTGTGAGATAACCTATTACCTGTCCACACATAGCAAACGGGTTAGTCCTTTAATCACGTTGTCATTCAATTATCCAAAACCCACTAAAGGGTTAGATGCACTTTCAAAAGCAGGACGCTCAATGTCAACAGCAATACCGAGGACCGTACTGTGTACACATGCAGAACAGTACCCTGCAATCTTCATGGTATATCAGAACTCAAGCAGTGTTGTGGGCGTCGACATTTTCTCTACAGTGTTGTGGGCGCCATCGACTCCCTTACCAGACAAACATGGTAAGGCTCCCCCCACATGCCTCTAGGCATCAGCAGTGTTGCGGACGCCGACATTTACCATACCGGACGAACATGGTAAAAACCAACAATATAACAGGCACTGACGTTTGCCATACCAGAAGAAGACGACGCAACCTCCCACATGCATCTGACATTAACAGTGTTATGGGCGCCTACAATCATCTTGTACCCGACTACGTGGGCAGCAAGACTTAGCATACGTACACACACTCTCTCTCTTGTAAGACCATCCTCTTCATCTATAAAGGGGGATGCGCTCTCTCCCAACAGATAGATCCCTCAGTTCACTTACATCGATTCATCCTTTGTAGCTTTAGACACTCTAAAGCTACACAGAGCGCACGCTCGAACACTTAGCACATAGCGGAGCTCCCGTCATTCTCGGCCCTTCAGATCAGAGTTCGACCGGACCTCTTGTACCCCCATCTTTCTCCCTTCCGTTTGTAACCCCACAGCAAACTTCGAGCACCTAGGCTCAGGAATAAAGTCACCGACCGACTCAAACTGGACGTAGGGCACGTTGCCTGAACCAGTATAAACCCCGTGTCATTAAGTGTTAGGCCACATCTGATCACAACGTATAGCAAAACTATAAATATTTACGTGTTAGTCACTTTCTATACCGAGAAGTAGTAATTTACTAAACGGATCAAGAGCATAAGAGAAATCTCAAATAAACAATAATTTTCATCATTTATCGTATATAGTCATATGTCATTCAACAATCAAATGCTGACTTCGTAAATTTCAAGATCTGTCGGTTCAATCCTTCGAAAGTACTTATAGGGTAGTGTTTGCGTACGTGTGTTCATAAGGGTGAGTATGCGTGTGTGTTGTGGACGCCGACGTTGTACTGCGCAATTTTCAAAAAAAAAATTAATAGACTGACTTTTCTGCTGTATTGTACACTAAATAGTTTTACCGACTGGACACCAATCCAGCCAGGCCTTTAAGATAGATAAAAGAGGTAGAAGAAAAAGAGGGAGTGGGACGAAGCACCAGCCGGGTTTGAACGCGACAGGATCCTATGATGTACGTATGCAATGTCAGTATGTCACTCACATGTGGGCCGCACGGCACCTGGGCCGAGTGTTAGACAAAAAGTCACGGACTCACGGTTCGTCGCTACGGTTTTTGCACGAAAATGAGCCACAGTAACAAGAATGCGTTGTCCATGCTCGCCCCTCGCAGCGACTGAGACGGCATGCTTGATTGCCTGCTTGCCTCCTACAGATAACGACAATCCTTCACGCTAAAACTGCTCGGTTCCTTCGCAGGAGCTGCAGGCCAGTGATCTCAACTCAACATGGTGAAACCAGCGGCAAGTGGTGGAAGATGGAGAGACCGGAGCGTTAAAATTCGCCTCTTTTTATGCCAGTGAGGGGTTCATGACAAATGTGCAAACTGAATGAGGGCTTTAAACGTCATTTGCGTACACGCAAGCTTAATCACCCTCCACAGCTGCCAACAATTGATTTGGGCCAGCGCATCCTTATCTACACAAGGCCCCGTTCGGCTTACCTTATAATCCGCACTATTCAGCTTGTTTTTTTCAGCCGGAACAGTGTTTTTCTCTCACAACAATTCAGCCAAAACAGTGTTTTCAGCCAATTCAGCTAAATTTCAGCAAGCCGAACGGGGCCATTTGTAAAAACGTTAAGTGTTAAAAGGGGAGCAAAGCCGGCCAAATTGTCAGGTATCAAATGTGCACATAAAACACATAGTACGTGCAAATCATTCCTCCAGCATTTCCTTTTTCCAGGAATGTCAATTCCATATGGCCAATACGTGCACGCTACTAACGAACTACCAAAACAAACAATTCATTTTCTTTGGCAAGGAAAAAATACTAATCAATTCTTGATTGTGCCCGGAACGGCCGAGAAAGGGGAAAGACATGACGAGCCGCATAGAACGGAGGATTCATTTACCTAGTAGAGCTGGAGGTGTCATTGTTGCCATCCTGAACCGCGTAAGGAGAGTCAAGCAATAGTCTCACCGCACCGGCTCCTCTATTTATTTTTAAAAGAAAAAAAGAGTCTCACAGGCTGACTGCTGGGCCCAGCAAAGCGTAGGACGTCAAGGTCAGAGGACCTTTCGGTAACCGGCACCAAAAGAGGAAGAAAAAATCTAAAGAAACCACACGTCTTGACCATCGCCGACTCGTATCCACCTGACCCCTCCATCTTCAAGCCGGCTCCTCTCCTGAGGGGCTGAGAGATCGACCGTTTCAGTTCCGACCCACGCCACAATCCTTCACCAATAAGACTTGGCTTCGTCTTCGTCTTCCCCTTTCCTCTGACGACACCAAAAGAGAAAATTCCTCGCTCCAACATACAACCTACTGGTCTCCTATGCGCGTGAACCAACTTTCCGGCTCGCCACCGGATCATCTCTGACATAAAAGTTGCGGCTTCATAGGCCCACCGCGAGTGGTATGGTTGGTTGATTCTGAGTCTGGCTGCTGCATCCTCCAGGGTTCTAGGTTGGAGAATATGTTTTCTTTCAAGTCCAGGTAGATACGCACGCACTCGATACTAGTTTCCCTACTTTTTCTTATTCATTCATCAGATTATGCGATCATGTTTGTCACTAGCCGATCTTCACTGAGCATTGGATCTCTGCTGATTCATTTCACTGTGTTGCTTTTCCCTTTCTTGTATCGATTCCTGTCACCAATCCATGAACTCACATGAGTGGTGCTTCTGTTGACGTTGTCAGCCTCAGGTCATCCTTCAATGGCAGCAGAGTCCCCAACCAAGGTTTCATGGAGGACTCAGACGTGCAGGAACAGTTGAGCAGACTGCAGGAGGAGCTGCGGAAGGAGAGAGAGGAGAAGGCACGTGCCCTAGATGAGATACAAGAGCTCAGGACGACGAACAAGAATAGTAGGAACAATAAATTGAAGAGCAATGGAGGCGAAGAGCAGTCGGACCTTGCAGACAGGTTACAGCACCTGGAAGGCGAACTGGAGGCAGCAAGAGATTCAGAGAAGAAGATGCTGCTGTCTTTGGAGGCCCAAACAGAGCAGCTTGAGCAGACCAAGGTATCTCTGGAGGAGGCCAAGATTGAGATAGTTTCGCTACGAGACAGCACCAACAGCTCTAATCCGGGTAGGCAGCCGTTGAAGAATTTCAGGAGAAGGGGTATGATGTCATTCTCTTTTGCCGACCCTGGAGAGGTTGAGACATGGTCGCTACAGCGTGAGCTCAAGTTAGCTGTGGAATCTGAGGAGAAGTGCAAGAAGGCCATGGATGACTTGGCCATAGCCTTGAATGAACAAACTACAGAGGCCAGAGAAACAAAAGCGAAGCTTTCATTGGTGCAAGCTGAGTTGAATAATGCAAGGGTCGAAGTGGAGAGCTTGAAGGCCTCGCTAGAAAGCACAGAGGGCAAGCTGCAGTTGGCACTGGAAGAGGCAGAGCGACTAAAAGTTGAGTCAGATGAATTGGCAGCGGCGTCAAAAGAAAAAGAGAGGGGCCTCGTTGATTGCATCAAGCTGTTTGAGGAGGACCTAAGTAGAGGAAAGGAAGAGAATGATAAGCTGATTGAATCACAGAGGGTGATCAGAGATGAGAATTCTCGGCTGAGGGAGATGCTTAAGCACGCGGTGGGCGAAGCTAACGTAGCAAGGGAATCACTGGAGATTGCCAGAGTGGAGAACTCTCGCCTTAATGAACATATATTTGAGAAAGAGAGTATCTTGCAGAGTATCAAGCAAGAATATGAATCCCTCAAGATCAGTGAGGCAGCAGCACAGAGTAGCATTAAAGAATTGAAGGATATGATTGATGCTATGTTCAGTTCCGAATCGACCAAAACATCAGCAACAGCATCACCTCGTGATGCCAAGGGAAGCAAGATGAAAGAAAATTCTGTGGCAGCAGATGATGTGTATTCTGATGTCGAAAGATCTATTCAACCAGACGACATCAAAAACCCTGGAAAGCAGAAAAAGAAGACAATTCTCAGAAGATTTGGTGAAATAATGAAGAAAAGAAACTCTTAAATTGTAATATAGTATTGTGAATTGAAAGCAGTATAGTTTCGATTTTGATTGTTCAGATCCACTGAGCACACAGGACAGCTGGAATGGCAAAGATTTACAATGACGACTGTGTGGGGTAACCTTTTTCCCTTTTACTTCATGCCATGGATTTAGACTACAAAGAATGGAACATACATGTAAAAATACAGAGAATGAAATAAGAAAGTGTCATAGCCTTTTATGGTTTTATAAGTTTCTGCATTTTTGAATCTCTATATAAAATCTTGGCCTGCTATATGCAATTAAGCAGCCCATGTTCCCAGATTACAGTATGCCCAAATTACCTTATCTTTCTGAGAAATACGTTGATTAATACAGTTAATGACGAGATTGAAAGAACTTGTGTCAAGGTTCTCCAAAGAGCATATTTACAAGTTAATTATGTGTGTCTGTGATCTAACAGTGGAATCCCCCACCATCCGAATAGGCCTAACCGTCTAAGTAAAACCGCAAAAGGTATTTCATTACGAGGTTTAATGAAAACTACAAAGGTCTGTGGAGGACCAGTACAACACTGTCTGAAGAACCGTATCACTTTCCTTTAGGTAATTTGCAGTTTTCCTGGATGTTGCTGTGAAACCTGAAAATATGCCTAAAGTAAGTTGGATCTAGATTTTGTCTAAAACACTAGAAGTTCCGAGGACAACACAAACGAATACAATTATTACCTTTAAGAACTGCTCCTTCTAATTTGCAGCTCCAACCATCAAGTTTTCAAACTTGAGTCCTTTTCTTTTATCGCAAAGAATCCAGTGTCATCATTACAATAGCCACTAAACTTGTCTGATTAAAGGACATGCTGGATTGTTGGAATTCCATTTTGCCGAGTTTAGGGCAAGTTTAGTTCTACAGCTAGCTTTGCCAGGCAAGCATAACCTTGCCCACGACGGTGAGCAGCATTGGCTCACTCTTGTTAGCAAGGAAAATCTGGAAAGCACAGGCACCAAGGCAATGCTAACCAGGGAACCAAACTCTGATTCCACGCGAACCCCTTGCCCACCTAGGCAGCACAGTAACCTGCAAAGAATCCAAACACGCCTGTACTCCAAAAAAAATTGATCCTTGAACTCATAGGATACTGAGTAGAGTGGATGTTTCAAATGGCATGGCACTTAAGATTATGAAAAGTAACCACATTCTTGTGCCAGATCTACCATTATATAAGCTTCATTGGTGACCATTCGCATATGAAAGCTGATTTTTCTCAGCTCAGATATGATCTTTCTCATCTCTGGATGAGATGCATCTCCACCCACAAACATATGAACTTCATTTGCAATCTCAGTCCAACTGTATCCAGGTTGTTTCTTCACACCTCTTTCTTTCATCTGACCTCTTACTTGATTGACTTGACCCCACATGCCAGCAGCAGCATATATATTCGAAAGAATCACATAAGGACCTGAACTTTCAGAGTCTGACTGAACAAGCATCTTAGCAGCAAGTTCACCGAGCTGCACGTTACCATGAATCTGACATGCTCCAAGCAAAGAACCCCATACATTTTTCTCAGCTTCTAATGGCATATCTTTTATATAACTAGAAGCTTTCTCCAATTGTCCTGCTCGGCTCAATATATCCACAATACAAGCATAGTGTTCAGCTCTTGGGGATATGGCGTATTTAGATGACATCAGATCAAACAATTTCAAGCTGGCATCAACCATGCCAACATGCCCGCATGCCGATAACACACTAAGGAAGGTGATATCATCGGGAATAAGTCCAGTCACTTCCATCTCATGGAACAGGGCTATAACTTTCTGATATTTACCATGTTGTGCATATGCAGCAATTATTGTGTTCCAAGAAACAATATCCTTGGTTCTGAGATTGATGAAGACTAACTCTGACTCACCCACATTACCGCATTTACTGTACATTGTCATCAAGGCATTAGAAAAAGAGACGCCAGATTCTAGCATTGCTTTGATGGCAATAGCATGTGTGGATTTTCCTTGTCTGAGCAAAGCAAGAGCAGAACAGGCTGTCAGGACTGCAATAAGAGTCGCATGATCTGGTTTTACATCTTCTCTGAACATTACAGCATGCAATCTCATGGCTTCTTCCCCGTGTCCATTGTGAACATATCCTGCAGAAATACGGAGAAGTGAACCGTGAGGGTTCTATCATTGCATGATCAGCGGCACAATTAATAAAAGGGATAAATGCATGATCTTTATATTTTATTCTTGTTTACTATAAATCCCCTTCTTTAACAAAAAAAAAAAAAAAAAACGCATCGACAGGATTATCTGAATCACTGAATCAATAACAATGAAACATGAGCTAAAAGCTTGAAATTCCACAGTTTGTCCAACGTGAATGTTGCATTCACCAAGTATATCTTCTTTTTTTAATTGAATAAACGAAAAAGAAACTGAAGCATGAATGCACAAAAGTTAAAGTTGTTAAGCTCAAATAAAACATGGCAATCATACACTTAAAGATCCCCAAGACAAGTTATAACTTCAGAGTATTACAAGCATTAGTAGGTGTACACTTTGTAAACTGTAATTCACAAGAAGTTTATTGCACATAAACATTCTTCAAAGCTTATTATCTATCATTTGAAGCAACGCGATGACACAAGTAGTTGAGGAATGCGGGTGTGCAGCCTCATCTACAGCTTGAAAATCTAGCCAAAATGAAATCACAGGAAAGAGGATTCAACATGTAGGACGTACCAGCGATCATGGCATTCCAGGAGATGACATCCTTGGCACGAATCCCATCAAACAGCCTCCTAGCGCTCTCCACATCCCCCTGTTTGCAGTATGCAGTTATCATCGCAGTGCATGCCACAACATTCTTCTCGGGCATCGCTTTAAACAATTCCGTCGCCTCGACAAACATGCCGTTATCAACATACCCACTGATCATGGCCGCCCACGACACCAAATTCCTGTCTGGCATTGCGTCAAACACCTCCCGCGCCCTCGCAACCTCACCGCGCCGCGCGAGCCCGTCTACCATGGTTGTGTACGACACCACGTTCCTCTTGGGCATTTCTCCGAACAGCCTGTCGGCGTCATCCGCTCGGCCGAGCCGGAGGAGCCCCGCGAGCATGGCGTTCCACGTGGCCTCGTTGCGCTTCGGGGCGCAGGCGAAGTAGGCGGAGGCGGCGTCCAAATCCCCGTGCGCGAGGCAGCCGGCGATGATTGAGTTCCAGGAGACGACGTCGCGGGAAGGCATGGCCTCGTCGAAGAGGCGGCGAGCGGCTGGGAGGTGGTGGCGGCCGGCGCGCCAGAGCGCGGTGATGAGCGCGTTCCAGGAGACGACGTCACGGTGCGGCATGGAGTCGAAAACCCGGCGCGCCGCGGCGACATCGCCCGCGCGGGCGACGGCGCTGATGCGCTGGTTGTCGCGGAGGAGGCGGCGGGCGGCGAGGGAGGCTGGGCGACGGAGCGGGAGCATCTGGAGTTCTGGACAGCACAGCATGGAGGGGACAGGGGAGTGCAATGCAAGCCGAATTCCAGTCAATCAAATATTGAATTCAATGACAAAATTGGCCCCCAATTGATTCAATTCACCCATTGCAAATGCCCCTGCTCCAACAAAATAACTAATTTGCTGCGTGACCGTGTTTTATTTTTAAGAAAAAAATCTAAACAATGTTTTGTACTTATTTGGATTTGGACGTTGAATCGGCGTGCCCTGATTTTTTCATATGTTGTCACCACTACGTGTTGCATCATTGCATTGGTATGCAGGCACTCCCAGATTTGCCCAGAACAAAAATTAAGTTAGCCATGTCTTCTATCCTAATTAGTACTGTAGCAACGCATGACGAATCTGTTGGGCCATGGGCGATGGATACACAAGCACACCAAAAATTCTCAAATTTCTATGCCCTGCCGAAAGACGTTGCACATTGTTATTGTACGCCTCCTCATCACACACACAACAAAAAAGGGGGGGGGGGGGGGGGGGGGGGGGGGGGGGGGGCGCAGATCAGAGCTTGCGCGCGAGCTGGATGAGCAAGTTGGCTTTCCTCTGCGCCCTGCTGGTTCCGTTCTTGGCGATCTTGGAGAGGTCCTCGTGGAGTCCGAACCTGAGCCCGTGCACCAGCAGCGCCCTGTTGTTGGTGCCCAGCTCCAGCAGCACCGACAGCGCGCACTCCTTGTTCTTGGGCGTGCTGTTGCCGTCCTTAATGAGCCGCACCAGCTTCTCCACGAACGCCGTCGTCCCGATCTCGGCGCGGCACGTGGCGTGGGACGACAAAAGCAGGAAGATGGACAGCGCCTCGTCCACCATGCCGAGCCCCTTGTCGTCCATGACCTTGAGCAGCGCCGGTACGATGCCCGCCTGGGTGGCCCGGGCCTTGTTCTGCGGGCTGAGCACCAGGTTGAAGATGGCCGTGGCGGCGTCCTTCTTCCCGCGGGCGGTGCCGCTGCTGCGCAGGAGCTCCACCAGCGGGGCCAGCCCGCCCAGGCTCCCGATCGCCGCCTTGTTCTCGTCCAGCATGGACAGGCTGAAGAGCGTCGCCGCCGAGTTCTCCTGCGCCTCCGGGGTGCCGTTCCGGAGGATCTCGATCACCAGCGGGATGGCGCCTCCCCTGGCGATGAGGACCTTGTTCTTGTCGTCGATGGACAGGTTCAGCAGCGACGTCACCGTGTTCTCCTGCACCTTCTTGTCGGGGCAGGCCAGCAGGCCGATCAGCGCCGGGATGCCGCCGTTGTCGGCGATCAGCGTCCGGTTCTCGGGGCACTCCTTGGAAAGCCTCCGGATCTTCTTCACGGCCTTGCGCTGCACGTCGGGGTGGATGGACGACATGCCTTCCACCAGCGACGGGATGTCCTCCTTGTGCTCCTCCGTCTCCGCGGCGGGCTCCGGCTCCCGCTTCTGCAGCTCCACCATGTGCTTGTCGCACCACTGCAGGATCAGGTTCTTGAGCGCGTAGTTGGGTGCCAGGGACAGGTGCGCCAATGGCTGCCGCGACTTGGGGCACGTCCTCTCCCCGCTGTCCATCCACTTCTGGATGCTCCGCCGCTCGTACGTCTGCCCGCTGGCCACGATCACCGGGTCCGTCATGATCTCCAGCGTGATGGGGCAGAGGAAGTCGTTGGGGATCATCAGGGAGGGGCACTTGTCCAGGCTTTTGGGCATGGACACGTCGCCGCCCAGGACGTCCTTCTCGTCCACGCCGGCGATCTCCTTGAAGCGGTTGAGCAGGTCGACCATCTGCCTGGTGCTGTCCGCCACCGCGTGCTGCCCGTCGCCGTTGTTATTCCTGTCGTTGATGAGCTTCTTTATGGCCATCGTCTCTGCCCTCAGCTCCGCCAGAGTCTGCAGCTCCAGCTTCTTGGCGAGCCTCTCCAGGATGGCCCTGTCGGCGTTCCTCTCCTCCTCCTTGTTCTGGAGGATCACCATCAGATCCATTGACAGCTCCATGTCTTGAGTGTCCGTTCGCTTCTTGCACCTCGTCAGCTGCGCGTTCATCAGCTCCACCTGGATGGAATTCAAGACTCTGAATTAATGGCAGAGATCGACACACATGACACATGCCCATGCCTATGCCAGCTTACTTGCTCCTTGACCTCATCGGAGATGGCGAGCTCGGCGTACGGCATCCCGTCCAGCGCGCTGTGCATCTTCTCGTACACGTCGCGGAACTTGGCCAGCACCGTCTCGCTCTCAAGCGCCTGAAATCAAAGGAGAGAGGAGCCTCAGGCAAGGCATGCATGCAGTGATTGATCGGAGGGTCGTCGATCGAAACCGAACCAGGTAGATCTTGCTGCCGTCGTGGCACGACCGGAGCAGGCGTCGCGCGGCGGCGAGCGCGCGGCCGAGCAGGGCGAGCCGGCGGTAGGCGTCGTCGGTGAGCCGGGGTGCGGCGTCGCGGAGCTCCTCCAGGAGCGGGAGGACGAGCTGCAGCCAGCGTAGGAGGTTGGCACACTCCTTGCGCTGCGTGCGCCGGAACTCCGCAAAGGCGCGCGCCGAGTTCACGGTCACCAGGAGCTCCTCCACCAGGTCCTCGTCGTCCATCTCCCGCCCCATCGATGGCTCCGCGGGGTCGTCCGGGGACGACGGTGGCAGCGTCGGTGGCGGCATGCGGCATCAAGCTCTCGATCGATCCGGTCACCGGCGATTGATCGGGATGACGATCGACAAGCAACAGGAACAACAATGGATGCTCCTCGCGTGTGCGAAATTCCAGGGAAGGATTGGAAGTGCTCCGACGCTCTGGGCCAGACACGGCACAAGAAAATGGAGAATGCTATGTATAGTGCGCTGCCCCTTGCATGCTGCAGCTGCCGAGCCAAAATGTATACCATTCCGGCCGGCCGGCCTCCATTTCTATTTCTCTACTAGGAAATGGAACCATGCAAGCCGAAAATAGTTATGCTTTGGTTCATAATCTCCTCTAGCTTACCTTGCAATCCGTATGAATTTTAGTTATGAGCTAAATACATGTTTCTTTCCTGTATAAAAAATGTAGCAGCTGATATTCGTGCAGTCATTGTAGGCAAACCAATGTCCATCGGCAACCCAAGTTTTTTTTTTGAGAGAGAATTGGTGGGCCTAAAAAGAAAAACTAACTAACCCAGCCCACGGTGTAGTGCCGTGGATGTATACTAACCATGGCCTAGTGGGCCTCTTTTTCTGTGGGCTCAATGAACCTTTGAGCGGGAATGTTGGTTTTGATCTGGTAATTAGAATGTCAACTGGCACATATTTAGCCATGTTTGATTTATCAACTGGCACATAGATTCTTTTCCTCTGTACGACTTCTTCTCTTTTTCCCCCCTTCCTTTCCTTTTGGACGGTGGTCATTCAAAAATACGCGTTTGATTTATCAATATTTAGCCATGTTTGTGGCGTGGTAATTTTTACAATCACAGACCCAAACATACATGTAAATAAATGGATTAAATACACCTACGCAGCTCCACTCACTCCTATAAATAAATCTATATGCATACGCCATACCCTTATAAGCACCCTTCATAAACTAAGGTGGCATTTGGTATGGCTTCTGGTAATGCTTTAGGAGTTGTTTTAGCACTTCACCAACCAGACGCGTTCCTATCAAACTGCTTCAATCAAGAAGTCCCGCAAATACCGGTGACTAGAGCTGTTATGCGCGGAAGGAGCTAAAAAAACAAGCTTCTCACAGCTTCCTCTCACGTGTGTGGGCCTAGCATGGGCAAGGACATATTTGCCCCGGGGCGGTGTGGAGAGGGACGGGGCAGGGTTGTGTGGCCACCGGTACTCGGCTTGAGGCCGGTGCGGGCGCGGGCGCCGGTGCTCAAATAGAGCTGCTTTTTGAGCCAAAGCCAAAACAAGTTGCTTCACCAGTGAAGCAGAGCTGTACCAAACAGCCCCTGAGCCTATAGTAATTTGACCAAGCGGTGGAGGACGTCGGGATAAGGCATTGCGCGTTCATCACTGACCTAGGGAAGCATAAGTTGCCTGTGAGTCCCACCGCAACTAGACCAAGGAGCACAATATCCAGGGACCGATAGGCTAGATCCGAACGAGGCTTGTGGACCATGCGAAGACAGTGCGATCAAAGTTTAGTGGAGCCATAGCTTGGGGGAGAATGAGAGAGAGGAAGAGGGAAGCAACAAAGGGACAAACTTCATTGGGTCAAGAGAACGAGCTTCACTTGGAGCCAAGGAAGCAAATATTGCACGGGTAGGACCGAATTTGAGCATGGACCACTAGATCTATCATACCAGCGGCGCATGCAGGTGAGCATGAAGAAGGAAGGGGAGGGGAGAAGGAGGTGGAGGGTGGGGGGGGGGGGGGGGGGGGGGGGGGTGGTTGACGCAACCAATGAGGATCCATATCTAGCTAGGTGAATGTTGAACGCATGAAAAGATTCATCGATCGATTAGCAACACTAAGGTCATGGTTGGATCAACTAAAATAATAAATTACTAATTGCTAAAAGAATTAGAATTGATCCAAACAACTCAACTAAGTTTGTAGCCTATTTAGAAATTGCAAACAATCCAGCTTATAAAAAGATATTAGCCTTTTTGAGGTACATAAAAAGTTGTCGCCTAAATCCCTCATAGTTTTATAAGAAACAAAAAAAATACTATCGCAGGTTATAAAAAGTTTAGCTCCTCCAAACGAGGTCGAAATTGGCTTACATCATTACATGTGGCCAAGGAACACATGGAACAGACGAACCGGCACATCCAAATCCTGACCTGTCGTACTACTACGAACGAACCAGACAACTTTGCTGAGAAATTAGAAATTATAAAAGCAGTGGTGTTTGAGGATGCCAAATAACACTCCGAAGAACCACAAAAGGAAAACCGTGAGCTGCTGCACAAACTCCATACATACAGGAGTATAATATGTTTTTGTCTTTTTGACAGAGAGCTACGTAAATGTACTCCTACTAGTCCGTGGTACTATATATATTGCCGTGTCGCTGGCACCGCACCGGCATCCATCCTACACCTTACACGGTGTTTTGTCCATGATGGTCGTTTTCGGACGTGTCAATTCACTTGCATTCCGGGAGCGGTGAAATGACGCTCATGTCCTGCCAGTGCCACATCACATGAGGCCCATGAGGCCATGAGCATGAGCAAGCGGGCAATTTGCGCCGGCGTCGCTCTCCATCACAGCATGAGTGTCCCCACACCACAGCACACCCAGGCGGGTCCCTCTCCAACGGCAACATATGCTAAGGCAGTGTAACGCAGTTTCTATATCTATTAATTTTTATAGACACTATGTACAGAAACCATAATTCTAATAGATAGTTTCTACAGAACAATTTTTTATCCAATCATATATATTCTCTCTTCATTCTCTACTAATCACATCCCTTCATGTCTTGGTTCTCGTGTAGACATGGTTTCTAACTTAGACCCGGTTTATATGATTTTTGCCCTCTCTCTTCAATAACTACCTTGCCACATCAGTAAAACGTTTATGTGACAGTACAATTAATGCCCATAGAAACTATGATGGTTTCTGTATTGGGAGTAGGGCTGGATATCGAGACAGCTCGGTTCAGTTCGGTCCAGCTCGAGCTGGCTCGTTAGGCTAACGAGCTAGCTCGGCTCGGCTCGTACATATTACGAGCTAGAGGGGCAGCTCGGCTCGGCTCGTTACCGAGCTCGAGCTGGCTCGTTTAGCTCGTGGGCTATTAAAAAAATAGGACACACATATTTATAATGTTTATGCTACATTAATTTCAGAAGGTGACGCACACCATTATGCAATCATATATGATTAATACATATCAGGTTCATCAAAAGTATCAACCATGCAACATAGCTGGTCCATCCATGATCATACAGTTCCAGAATACTAACTAGTTGTTTGTCACCCCAAACTTAAAAAAGTCCACAGATTCAATGTCATCGTCTCCCTGGAAAACAATCCATAAAATCCGCATTTAAGTACCACAACAATTATAAAAATAAAATTCATATGAAACATCTGAAAATAAAGATTACATACCAATAAAATAGGTGTACATTTCTAGGTCAGCATCATCATCTTTTGGATTCATGGTCGTAGGCTAATAGGTCTTAGCTCGTTTCAGCTCATGAGCAGCTCGCGAGCTTGCTCGTTAAAATAGCGAGCTGGACTTCCAACTCAATTTGTGAAAAAGTTAAAACGTGCCGAGTCGAGTCGAGCTGAGCCGACTACGAGTCGAGCGAGTTGACGAGCCATGAGTATTTTATCCGGTCCGGAAGTACCCTTACAACAGGACAGCAATAGCCAATAGGGGGACTCGGCAAAGAAGAGGACAGGAAATTGCAAAAAGTCAAATGGCGATTGGTCCATTATATTCGGGATACACGTCCGTATGTATCAACGCCAAAAGAAAACAGGGGACGGCCTGACTCGGTTAACGCATCGATCTCAGCTTAGTCAGTGTTGCCAGGTTTGCAATGGCCGGGCCCCCCTGTTGCTTCTATCTGATCTGATCCGCATCAAGCAGGTCCCCTGCTATTGATAAGCTCAAACATGAACGGATGAACCTTAGACCATCTTCAACAATATCACCTAAAATATCAGATTTATTTTATATTTAGGTAGCGCTATAGGTAAAGGGTTCAATATTCATTTTGGTCTTTTCCAACAATAGGACCCAAAGGAAAACCCTTTCTACAAATAAGTCTTCAGAAAAGAGAATACTCATATTTAGGTTGTAAGTCTGCTGCAACCCAAAATACGTCTCGCATACAGGTAATCTATTGGAGGCCGAAACAGTACTGTCGATGTTTCGAATAAACACCAACTAGTAAATTTATATTTGTTACGTGGTAGGCCTGGATGGTGTGCTAAAGGACACATGATTTATACTGGTTCGGACAGAATATCCCTACGTCCAGTCTGCTGCTGCTCGTGTTATTAGCACTAAAAAAGGTTCGTAGTAGGAGGTACAAACGGTCGAGAGAGGGACATGTCCCAAGTCTCTGATGAAAAGATCGAAAGGATGCCAAGAGCTCGGTTGCTGCTTGGCTGTGTGTTGTGTGTGGAATCGATCCGTTCCCTTAGTGGGGCGCCCTGCCCTCCCTTTTATTGATCAACGGGGAGCAGGTATTATAGATGGAAGAAAGAGGAAAAAACCAGAGGTAGAGAGAGTCCTTCGAAGGTATCGGATCTTTCTTTTTCCTTGAGCTTGCCCTGCTATTATGACAGACTATGCCAGGGATAGCATGTTCGCAGATCCTGATAGGGTCGTGCCCTGGCTTCGGTTAGCTAGTGATCATGTCCCATTCTACTCCGGCGGACGATGCGGCATGTCAGGGTACCGAGTCGTGACCCTGCGGGGAGCAGACGGGGAGGTGACCACACGTTCATTACTGTTGATGATGTGAGTTCCCTCCTGGACTGTAGTGGTTGTCGTATGCTTGTGTTAGGATCCACGCCCAAGGGCTAATGGCGGCGCCCACAACACTATAAGACAAAAGTCGACGTCTACAACACTATTCGGGCTCTGTCATGCCTGGGAGGGCTTAAAGCGCCCGTCCCGTCATACCCTGACGGTACTTTTCCACAGGCGCGCAGGGCATGGTCCTCGGTATTGTGGTTGACCAGAGTGTCCTGTCTTACCCTGTGCTCGTCATTATGAAGGGACGGGGTGCAGACGTCGGACGAGGCGGAGCCAGCCTCGGAACGGGCGGGGTGGAGCCTACCCTCAGCCGTCGGGTGAGGTGAAGCCGGCCCTCAGACGTCGGGCGAGGCGGAGCCAGACCCCGGTCGTCGGGCGAGGCAGAGTCTACCCCCGGTAGTCGAGCGAGGCGGAGTCAGCCCCCAGCAGTCGGGCGAGGCAGAGTCCAGCCCTCGGGGGTCTGGCGAGGCAGAGCCAACCCTTAGGGGCCAGGTGAGACGCAGGGCAAGAAGTGTAGTTGCGTTCTTGCCTGTTGTAAGGTCGAGATGGCAGACTAGAGAGGGGGTGAATAGTCCTTTCTAAAATTAATCACGTCGACTAACCAAAACAAGTGCAGAAATAAAACTATCGGTCTAGCCAAGACTACACCCTTCTATTTATGTTCTCTAGCACCTTCCAAAGATACTAATTAAGCAACAAAGGTGTCAGGCTAGCTAGAGCTCACCTAACCAATTCTAGAAGCAAGGTCACACAACCCTATGCCACTAGTACTTTAAGCAATAAGGGAGCTCCTACACATGCTAGTAAGCAAAAGCACAAAGCCAACTAAGCTCACTAGCAATGCTCAATAATAAGTCAACCAAAGCCAAATTAGAGAACGCAAATACTTAGCTACTGTGGCAGAACCTCCTAAATTATAGAGCCCACATGCAGTTGTCACTGTCCAATGATCTCTGACGACTATGTATATGTTCCCGGTAACTTAAGAAGACTGTCGGGTATCCTCGGAGAACCCCGAATCATCCACGATTTTTCGAGCAGGATCTCATTATAGAGTCATTGCAGTATTATAATAATTTATTCATTAATATACATCGGAGTGAAATAGCGAAAGTCTTACAGTAACTTAGTTTACAAAACAGTTGTTTCAAACCTTACAAACTAAGTACGATTATTATTACAAACCATAGTAGTGGAGTGGCATTAGTAACATAAAATATAACACACAAAGAAAGTACCCTGCCCAAGGGTCACACATTTACTTATCATCATCGACTTGAGCAACAGTCATGCAGCACGGTCCAAGACAGACCTGCCCATGAGGCTCACCTACAACAAGGGTTAACGAACCCTGAGTACAAAAGTACTCAACAAGGCTTAACCAAAATAAAAACTAATAAGACTTAGGAATGCAGGCTCAAGGATTCAAGGTAAGGCTTTAACAAGACTCAAGGTTCTTTTACGTAAAAGCTCTCTAACAAGATTCTTTATTTCAACATAGAAACCTCCTCAAGACTATATATGAATCTGCCATTATCCGTATTGAGATCATGAACTTCATATCAAACCCTTACTCAAAACCAGCTCAAGTTTCATTTGTTAACTACGATGATGAATAGTGAGTTGAGTCTCCATAACCGAGAAGCAACGACGATTCAAACCGATTAAAACCCAGCCGGAATTCCCAACCACACGACATATGTAGGTCCCTGACCTACATATACCAACCCACCCTCAGATCATCTAAAACAAGAACGGGTCCGCACCATCCGAGAATACAGTACTCTACCAATCCAGCCCATTGCCATGTGGGTACACGCTACTCTCGCCGTCTCTCCACTCCTAGTGCGCGAGTAGCCCGTAATAGAATAGCCAAGTTAATGCTTACCAGAGTATGTGATCAGTACTACAAAGTATCACCTTATGCAATTCAACAATGGACGTGTCTTAATCGACACAAGCGGAGAGAACCCGCTCACAAGACCTCCATGTCTTATGGCTCCCATACACCGAGTCCGTCCGATTTAGATTTATTACTCCACATGCTCATATCTCATGATCACATAAATAACCAGTCGTATCCAAAAAACCATTTATATCTCACAGGTGATAGGTAATCACCCGACTTTTATCATTCTAAGCATGACTAAGCATAATTAGGCATTCACGGATTAAAACGGGTAACAAGGTTGATATGAAAAAACAAGGTTGGTAATGCACCAATTAGGTTTTCACTCAACTCCTAATCACTTATTGCAGTATTGAAAAGCCAAAGCGATAAAAACTTGTAAAATACAAGGTAGGTTTAAATGCATCCGGGACTTGCCTTGGTTGTCGGAAAAGTCAAGTTCTAGGGATGTTCCACAGATATCAAACCCGACCTCAACAGGTGGATTAACTTCCTCAACAACTTGGTTAACTACCATGTTCTCACTTTCATTCACTACACGTAGTAACCATGCCATGTTTAATATGACGCGCGATATAAAACAAGATGCTTGACAATGGATGCAAAAGTTAATAACTGGAATACAACTTTCCTTCGCGGTACAGTTGCAAACCAACAACTAACTAAACACTTTTATAAACTCAAACACATACTATACATACCAAGAATTATTTTATATTAATAACCCAAGGTCATCACTCAATCCAAAATTCAAACAAAACCTAAGTCATTAAGGTTTACTATTTGCTTTTATGAATTAATTATTTATTTTAAAATTATGAAATAAATCAACTTCTTCCAAATGAGCTCAAATTTTTTGTGAAGATTCATCATATGATAAATAAGTGGCAAAACAATTTTCATAATTTTTGGATAATTATATAAGCCTAGAAAAATCATGGAAACTCATTTATTAATTAATTTGAGAAATTTTTATTACATTAAAAAATTACTGAAAAATAACATTTAATATTTTTCGTAAATAGTTTACATCTCAGAGAGGTCACACAAAAATTTTCATAATTTTTTGAGCTCTAATTAATTCTCTACAAAAATAACAAATCACAACACTATTCATTCAATTCAGAAAAATAGAAAAAACCATTTTCAAACGAAACTGTCACTGACATCGGGGTCCCACATGTCAGCACAGTACCCCACGCTCAACAGCGATGACCGCGGGTTTGACCGCCGATATCTCGTCGCCGGTGAGGTCTTCGGCCATGACGACGGTACCACCACGTTCCCTACATCACAACGCATCGATTGATGGCACAAGCTAGACCAATTACGGCCTGGACCGAGCACGACGCCGGCCATGGCGACCACGACGGTGTGGCTACGGCACGCCAGCGAAAGGAGGCCGGTAGCGGTTAAACACAAAGCCTGGGAAGAATCAGGAGCTCATCCCAAACACACTCGAGTAGAAAGAGGAACCGGAGGAGCAACAGAGAAGTGGGTCGACGATCACAGCAGACACGGCGGCGCAAGCTACGTCGACGGTGGTGTTCTGGTGGTTGCGGTGGACAAAAGGATCAATTAAAGGGCCACAGAGCACCAGACCAAACATGGTGAAGCTGAAGATATGCTTAGCAAGGGCAGGGACAGACCGTAGAGCGCTGGCCACGGTGAATCGAGGTCGACGACGATGATGTCGGCCGTGAGGAAGAACGACGATGTGCAGCGAAACTCGGAGAAGTCAGGCGCCTAGGACCGGTCGGCTGGGTTCGTAAGGAGTAGATGGAGCTGTGGCAAGCTTTGCCGAGACTGGACACCACAGCGACGACACGAGCTCAACGGAGTTGGGCGGTGGCGACGGAAAAAGCAGAGGAAGAAGAAAGAACGACGACGACGGTATCCCGACCTTTATAACGCGGTTAAGGCACACGAAGGCGACGCGCAACATCTTTTCCACGCCAGCGCGACGCCGAAGATGGCCACAGGCGCGACTGGAACGCCAAGGAAGCTCACCGACGGTGAGGTGTTGCCCGTGGGTACTGTTCACAATATTTACAGAATTGCCACTCACCTAATTTCCCAAATTACACCCAAATTTATATGGTAACTCAAAAATCTCCAAAAATAAAAGTGGTTTCAAATTCAAAGTTCTACAACTTTGCTTTAATAACCATACCCAAATTATGTCTACATTTTGAAATGCAAGTTTAAAATCAAAAGGGGACACTTTAAGCACTTATCACCTTTTTAAATTACTTCAAATTTTATATAACAACTTTGAAAACTCCAAAAACCAACTTTGTACACCTTGACAAGCTCTACACTTTTGTTTTTAGGCTCAACCGCAAAATGTGCTTAGATTTTGAATTAGGTTTTTAGGGTAGAATTTAAATGCTGAAAATTAGGGTTTTCGGAAATTCCAAATCAATACAAAGATTTTGAACTTGATTCAAACCATACAAGTCAACACATATAACATAAAAGTAAACTTGTTTTAGTGGATGCATATCAAAGTTTTCACTAACACATGAATGATGTGCAATGCATATGATGACATGGCATGTTTTAGGGAATAAACACCAGAGGTGTTACAACTACACAAACAAGCAATGTGACTAACAAGGTTACACAAATCAAATTAGCCATGCAAGGGAGCTATTTCTATGCTACACAAGCAAGAAGGTAACTAGTGAGCTACACAAGCTAACTAATTACAAGAGCAACTACAGAAGCACATTGTATATAAAAGTAATCACAAGCTTGTGTAAAGGGATTCCAAACCAACAGGAAGAACAAGGTTGATACGGTGATTTTTCTCCCGAGGTTCACGTGCTTGCCAACACGCTAGTCCCCGTTGTGTCGACCACTCACTTGGTGGTTCGGCGGCTAATTGGTATCACCCGCCAAGCCCGCACGTCGGGCACCGCAAGAACCTACCCCAAAAGTGAAGGTAGCTCAATGACATGCTCAACTAGAGTTGCTCTTCGTGGCTCCCGCAGGGCGAGCACAATGCCCCTCATCAAGCTCTTCTCTAGAGCACCGCATAAGCTTCTTGCAGGCTTTGACGGAGACCACCACCAAGCCATCTAGGACATGGCAACCTCCAAGAGTAACAAGCACCCCCGGCTTGCAACTCGATCACCTAGTGCCACTCGATGCAACCTCACGATGCAATCGCTCTCTCACACAATCGAATGATCACTATCAAGCATATGTGAGATGGAGGGCTCCCAAGCACTCTCAAGCATGGACACAAAGTCCCCCGTGGTGCTCAGCTCTAGCCATGGACGAGACCACCTTCTATTTATAGCCCCATGGGCTAAACTAGCCATTACCCCTTCACTGGGTGTTTTTCGAGTTGACCAGACGCGTCGATCATATCGACCGGACGCTGGACCTTAGCGTTCGGTCAATGGATGCTCACCACGTGTCGCCTCCGTTCAACCTTAGTCGCTTGATCTCAATGGTCAAGTGATGACCGAACACAGCTGCTCAAAGTGACCGGATGCACCAACACCAGCGTCCGGTTGTTTCCAATAAGCATCCAGTCACGACCGAACGCGTCTGGTTGGTCACGATCAGACGCAGCATCAGCGTCCAGTCCTTCTCCAACTTCTCTGTGTCGCCTATGTCACCATACGTTAGCCTAATCAGACGTACCCAGCTAGCGTCCGGTTACTTTCAGTGCCAGCGTCCGGTCGAAGACCAACACCTGCACGCTCTCTACCGCCACTAACCAGACGTAGGACCCCAGCGTCTAGTCACAACATGACCAGTGTTCAGTCTACTCTGTGAAACCCTATCTTTTCTATATAGGGCACCGGTGGCACCATCGAACACTCCACCGGTGGAGTTCCTAACCCTTCTCGCATCCGTTTCATCGCCGAGTTGATCCACATCAACTCTAACTTCATCTCCTTTATAAAATGTGCCAACACCACCAAGTGTACACCATCATGTGTATGTGTGTTAGCATTTTCACAATCATTTTCCAAAGGATTATCCACTCAACTTGCCACACCACTCAATCCTAGCGACGATGCAAAGTTAGATCACTTGAGTGGCACTAGATGACCGATATGCAAACAAGTTTGCCCCTCTTGATAGTACGGCCATCTATCCTAAACCCAGTCATCAACTTCTCTACACACCTATGACCGGTGAAATAAAATGCCCTAAGTTATACCTTTGCCTTGCGCATTCCATTCCATCTCCTCCAATGTCGATGCAACACATGCACCAACATGATCAACAATGATATGATCCACTTCATATCATCACGTGATCATATTGGTTCGTCAATCTTGACTGCACTTGTTTTTCACCGTTGCCTTCGTCCATTGGCGCTAAGTCTTGCTCAAGCTTCATCGCCATGCGGTCCATCGCTCCAAAGTCTCCGACTTGTTCTTCATGCTTGCAACCGGTCCATCAAGCCAAGTCTTGTCTTGATCTTCTCTACCTTGATCACATGACTCAATGTCATGTCTCATGTGCAATGAGCTCCTTCATCCTCATATGTGTGAGCTTTGCAACATCTCCAAGCCATTTTTGTCTTCATGGCATATGTTGCTCACACATGTACTTGTGGACTAATCACATGTGTATCTCACATAAACACAATTAGACCACCTAGGTTGTCACTTAATTACCAAAACCACACAAGGACCTTTCAATCTCCCCCTTTTTGTTAATTCATGACAACTCTACAAAGATATAGAAATTAACCTCTTTTGGATTCATGTTGCTTGCCCAAGCAATTTTACCATGTGTAAATGATTTTGGACAAGTACCACAAACCCAAAATGGTAGTATTAGCTCCAACAACATATGTGCTAGAGTGTTTGTTTTGAAGTTTGCACATATGCATAGATTCAAAATGTGGGAGAGTAATTACTACCAAATGATGCTAAGATGTATAGAGTAAACCTTTGAAGTGTGATACCAATCGAAGTTGCACCTTTAAGTTCATCCTTAGCACCATGGTTAACTAGATATCACTTGGAAATAAAATCACTAGATACCTCGTGATTAAAGATGGCAATGGGGCCCCGATCCCCGATTCCCCGCGGGGAATTCCCCTATTAGGGGATGATGATGGGATCAATTGACCCCCCACAGGGATTTAAATGGTTGGAAATCAGTCCCCGTTGGGTCTGGCGGGTACGGGGATGGGATCAGTCCCCCCGTCCCCGATCCCCGCAAACCCGATCCGCTATCTAAGGCCCATCGGTACTAAAGAAGTAAAAGGCCCGTCTAAAGGCCCAATAGCCAGCCAAGAATATATAATGTGAGCTGTGTAACCCTAACTCTACCGCTCCTCATTTCTTCTCCCCAGCCGCAACTTTGCTTTCTCCACCAGCCGACTCCTGCACACTAGCCGCCGGCGAACTCCACGTCTCCACCAGGCTTTGCTCCCTATCCGCATACCCACGCAGACATGCCGCCGTAGGTACAAGTGAGCTGCCGCGCTCGGCGGTCCTGCCTACAGTCCGCTCACATCCTAAATCTCTATCATGGTCCCCATCCAAATCCACAAGGAGTGGGCGCAAGATGGACGTGGTCAGTGGTCAAGACTCAAGAATCAAGATGCTGACTACTGAGAACTGTAGGGAGTGGATAGCCTCGTAGTAGTATACTTTCTTTCTGGCATGTATTTTCTTTGGATCTGAGATGAGAGAACTAGTCTTTTTTTAGTCTTCTTTCTCTTCGGCATGTTTTTCTTTGGATTTGAAAGAATAGAACTAGCGTATCATTCTTTCTTTGCATTCTATGAGATTAGAAACTGGTTTGATTTTGCCCCTTCTGCTCTAGCAGATTACATTTTGTTACGGGGATGGGATCCCCGCGGGGATTAAATCTCCGCGCGGGGACGGGGATGGGAAGAAAGTTTCCCCCGCGAGTGTTGACGGGGACAGGGATGAGGAAAGTCTGTCCCTGCGGGGATGGGGATGGGGTGCTAACCCCCGACGGGGAATTCCCCGTTGCCATCTTTACTCGTGATATCAACATTAAAACCAAGGTACTAGCATCACTTGAAAAGCATTCCAAGTGTCTAGCTATCTTCCTTTGCATGCTATTTTTCATTTCATCAATCACATTCTACAACTAGCATACATCACACAAGCATACATTTTGAATTTAAGAACTTATGTAATGCAAGCAAGCACATGAATATGCACATAACAAATGCAATCAATCAAAGTTTATGAGCTTGCTCCCCCTATTTGTGTGCTTCTCTTGTCCAAGAATTTTGATCCATCTCTTTTCTTCAATGTTGCTCCCTCTTTGTCTATGTCCATGTCCTACCTCTACTTCTTTGAGCTTTCATATCTTATCTCTCCCCCTTGTACAATCTTAATCTCAAAGCTTTCATATCTTTGTACAATCTCTCCCCTTTGTCATCAATTTCCATAAAAGGTGTGTTTCTTGTTGATGCAAAGGTATGCATTTGGGGTAGATGGTTGAGGCTTAAATCTTGCATTTTTTATGGACATCAATTGATTGTTGGAATAACACCCACTTGTAGATACCACTTGTAACTTGTACTACTTGTATCTTGTGTAGGGCTTCTTGAGATACCACACATAGAATCTTTGATCTTGATACCAATTTGTGTGACACCTCCCCCTATGTGATAGCATGGGTCATCCATTTGATACACTTAAGCTCTTGTAGGTGAGGGATGCATTCTTCATTTGATGATCACTTAAAGTTGAGGATCACTTGTGGAACCATCATCTTGCATGATTGATATTATGTGTAGATGTGATATCACTTGAAAGAATCTTCTAGTATGGAACCACTTGTTGGATTTATCAATAAAAACCATTTCTTGAACCTTTGCTATCTTTACGAGTACCACTTATAGGATATCACTTGTGAGTTGATCTAGACATCACTTGTGAATTCTTGATGAAATACTTGAGTGATGAAATACTTGAGTCTAGATACCACTTGTAACAAACAAACTAGATATCCATTTGCAATGTTGTCTTGTGCTTGTACTCTTATCACTATCATGAGCTTCTATGGTTGACTTGCCTAAGTCTGGTTTGAACCAATGACAAGTTTCTTCACACCTCTTACAAGGGTTATCGTGCCAATGTTGTACTTGTCACTTGTTGGCAATCCAAATTAAATCAAGGACTTGGGTTTACTTAGCTCATGAACAAATTCATATACTAACCACTAGATCATTTAATCATTAAAGCAATAGTGGTAGGCTATAAAATTAAACGTTTCATTTGTTATGCATGATCCTATGAAGTATGAACTATATGCACTAACCGCATACTAGTAAGGGATGAAATAACCATGCACATTACAATGATACCTTTGCTATGTTGGAGTAGAGGATAGTCACATAGATTCCAATTCATTACTCCAATAGCAATGTGAAGTCCAATTATAAGCTTGGTGAAGACCAATAGATACCATTTTGAATTCCATTCTTCACCCATATGAAATGAATACCACTTATGTTCAAGTGCACTTTCTTTTTATGGTTGGCTTGCTTCATCTTTTGATCAATGCTTGCTTGAGAGAACTATTTGGAATACCACTTGAAATAATATGATTAGCTCTCTTTTGGGTGTTGCTTGCTTTTCTTGATCGACCCTTTTGATTGCTTCAACTAAGCATCTCAAATGTTTTTCGGATCACTACTTCCATGTTAGCCTTCCAAGTACCACACTTGGTTCACCTACACATAGGCGGCAATCCCCTACACTAGGAAGAAGTAACCTCTCTCCAAAAACCATTCTTGACACTCACTTGATATAAGTTGATTTATTGATCCAAGTGAAGGACTTAACTTGATGAGTAACCTTGATTCCTTATTTAAGTCCTTTTCTTTCTACTTATTTAAGTCCTTTTCTTTCTATCAAATGATCTCCAATCATATCTAGAACTTAAACTTTATTTTCCACTTGAGTTTGATCTTGATTTTCTAATTTGAGTACCAAATATATGCAAAGTACTTATAAACATGTTTCCAACTTGAGGACCTTTCAATCAAAGTGACTCTAGATCAATCTAATATTTGTCACTTTTCTAGCAGATTTTGTACTCTTTAAAGAAAAATGCATATGTCCCAAAGTACAAATCCAAATGCCACAAAATTTGGTGGAGATGTGAATAACTAAGTTATCTAGCAGCTGTAAAAATTTGAGCTTCATTGGACTTCTAGATTGCTGCCAGATTTCAATTCTTCCACCACTGCTACATGCTGAAAACTGCTGCACTATAGCTGACAAGACCCACTCCAAAACTGAAGCATTTCTTATCCAATCCTCATAAAAATTGTATAACATCTTATACCATAAGTCTAGAGCATGTACACCAATTTTTATGCCAATCCAATAAGTGTTGATTACTCAAACATGGCTAAGATCACAGCTAGCTCAGATTCTCAATTATAGGATATTTTCAACAATTGAGCTATACTTCATCAAATATGAATCAAACTTGAAACTAACTTGTTTGAATACTTCCATAAGACATATATCCATTCAAACCACTTACTAAAAGTCATCTCATGAATTTATCCAACACAAATCAATTCAACCTTGATTACTAATCAAGTATCCATTCAATCAACTTATAGCAAGCAACTTTGCATATTTGTCCCTTTCAATCAACTCATATGCACCCAAATGAAATGATCAACAAGAGATATACCTTGGTTGGCTCATGATCATCCAACTTGCAAGCTTCAACTCAATTATTTGTAAACCATCAAATATATCCAATAAATCACCAACAACTTGAATTAGACACTTGTATGTTGTAGCACATTTGGACTTCACTCAATTTGTCATGGCATTAGGATAACGATCATCACTTAGCAATACTTGGCTCAACTACATGATCAACAAGATGAATATAATTTGAACTAGGCCTCCAATGCCAATGGTACCTACAAACAATCATCCACTTTTTGATGGTACCCAAACAACTTTGGGTCCTCTCAAGTTAGGTGCAACATACTTAGGCATAGCCTTAGTATGAATAGCGAGATGTTTTGCAATAGCAACCATAGAGGTACCATTACCACCATTCCTAAGCATAGAATCATCATTAATTGAAATAGGCTTAGGGGTGTTACCTAGAGGACATGAATGTGCCATGTGTCCCCTTTTCCGGCATGAGTAGCACTTTCTCTTTGCTTGAGCCTTTTCTTCCTTGCTCATGTTGTGCTTCTCATTGCCTTGCTTCTCCTTGTTTGCTTGAGCCTTCTTCTCAAGCTTGTTTGGACAACCCAAAGCTAGGTGTCCCAACATGTCACAACTATAGCATCTCATGTGAGCAATCTTCTCCATTTTCTCTTCTTCGTTCTTGCTCACTTGCTTTGCATCTTGATTCATCCTTGGACGCATTGCTCTTTCTCTTGCTTTTCCACCCCTTCTAGTTTTTTTCTTCTTTATCATTAAATCACCACCATCTTCATGGTTGATCTTGATTTGCTCTTGGAGTGTCTTCTCTTGCTCAATTTGTAGCTTTGGTTGAAGCTCTTCTAGTTGCTTCACCAATTGCTTGGTTGGGCACATTGAGGTAAGATGACCCCAAGTGCGGCACTTGAAGCACTTAACATGCCTTAGCCTCTCTTCTTCTTTCTTCAACTTGAGCTTTTCTTCATTGGGGCAACCATTTGCAAGATGTCCCACTTCATGGCACTTGAAGCACATGAAATGAGAGAGCTTCTCTTGTTCTTACTTCTTCATCTCTCTTTCATATCTTCTTTTGCCCCATCTTTTACCCTTGATCTTGCTCTTGTTGAAGCCAATGCCACTTATGTCATTGTGGCTTTCTTGATGATTGACTTTGCTAGTCTTGAAGCCGACGCCACTCTTGTCACCAAAGTTTCTTTGAGTCTTCAACATATACTCAAAGGTGACTTGAGAGTTGTAGCACCTCTCTAACTTGTTGCTCAATTTCTTCACTTGTTCATTGAGCTCATTGTTCTCCTTCAAAAGGTTAGTCTCACAAGACATAGAAGTAGAACAAGCATCTAATTGTGAAGAGCATGACATATCTAATAAATCATCACAAGAGGTGGATACATGCTTCTTGTCTACATCACAAGGGTTAGCAATATTTTGCAATTTATCATTTGATCCATGTGAGGAGCTCTCATTATTTTTAAGTTTCTTTGTAAATACTTTATTGAGAGAAGCATGTTGTTCTAATAATTCTTCATGAGATGCAAGTAGTGTCTCATGATTCAATTTTAGCTCATCATGTGAAGATTTAAAAGCATCAAGTAATTTCTTATATTCTTCACAAGAGTTCTTTAAAAATGAGTTTTCATTTTCTAATTTCATTGTTTTAGCTTTCTTATTTTCTAAAGACACGGTCATGCTAGCAAGTCTACTAACAAGATCATCATATGAATCAACATGATCAACCACATTATTATTTGATACCTTGATGTCACCTTGTGACATGAAACAATGTGGTGTAGTAGGAGAGCTTGTAGTAGCATCATCATCATGGCTTGAGCATGAACCAACATCATCAAGATCACCACCAAGTGTGCTTGAGGTAGAATCTTCATGTGCAACACTTGTGGCATCATCATCAATCTTGTCAAGTGAACTTGTAGTGAATCGATCATCATCATCATCACTTGACCATGAGGTGGAGCAATCTTTCACAATCACCAAATTGTGATCATGCTCAACACACTCATGCACCTCCTTCTTGGGCTCATCCTCCTTCTTGAATTTACCATCATCCCATGTGGAGGAATCACTGAAGGTGCGCTTGATGGACTCCCATATCTCATGAGTGGTTCCCGTGTAGTTTACTTGTTTTATCAAATCAAAACTCAAAGTATCCATTAGAAAACAACAAGCATGTGCATCAAGTTTATAGAGAACTCTTTGAGCTTTGGTGAGATTTCTATGATCCAAGACATGAGTGAGACCACTAGTGACAATCCACCAAAACTTAGGTCCCTTTGCATGAAAATGATCAAGCATATGATTTTTCCA
Organism: Miscanthus floridulus; assembly: GCF_019320115.1. Lineage (NCBI taxonomy): Eukaryota > Viridiplantae > Streptophyta > Magnoliopsida > Poales > Poaceae > Miscanthus > Miscanthus floridulus. The sequence continues at coordinate 74,638,833 of NC_089587.1, forward strand.
AAGTGCAAAGTTTGTGCCATCAAAAATATGTGTTTCACAAACATCTAGCCCACTAGACGCCATCCTCTTGAGTCAGTGAAGACCACAAATAAGAGACCTAGCTCTGATACCACTTGTAAGGTCGAGATGGCGGACTAGAGGGCGATGAATAGTTCTTTCTAAAATTAATCATGTCGACTAACCGAAACAAGTGCGGAAATAAAACTATCGGTCTAGCCAAGACTACACCCCTCTATTTATGTTCTCTAGCACCTTCCAAAGATACTAATTAAGCAACAAAGGTGTCAGGCTAGCTAGAGCTCACCTAACCAATTCTAGAAGTAAGGTCACACAAACCTATGCCACTAGTACTTTAAGCAACAAGGGAGCTCCTACACATGCTAGTAAGCAAAAGCACAAAGCCAACTAAGCTCACTAGCAATGCTCAATAACAAGGCAACCAAAGCCAAATTAGAGAGCGCAAATACTTAGATACACAAACAAGCAATGTGACTAACAAGGTTACACAAACCAAATTAGCCATGCAAGGGAGCTATTTCTATGCTACACAAGCAAGAAGGTAACTAGTGAGCTACACAAGCTAACTAATTACAAGAGCAACTACACAAGCACAATTTATATAAAAGTAATCACAAGCTTGTGTAAAGGGATTCCAAACCAACGGGAAGAACAAGGTTGACACGGTGATTTTTCTCCTGAGGTTCACGTGCTTGCCAACACGCTAGTTGTAACACCTCTGGTGTTTTGACCTAATACTCAAATTTGACATGTCATCATGTGCATTGCCAAGCATTCATTTAGTATAAAGTTTTGAATGCATTCACTAAATAAGGTTTATTTCATAATGTTGTTATTTCATGTGATGTGTTTCAAAAACCCTAAATACAGATCATGACCACAGGGGTTAAATTTCATGTGATCATGTGAGGTCATATGTCCTTTGACTCAAATAACCCTAATGGGCCATGTTACTGGTCAAAAATCAAAATCTAAGTGAAAGAAGACAAATCAAATTTGAATTCATATTCAAATTATAAAAGTCCTTTTTGCCCCTTTTTACTAATTCAAAATCCATGAGGAATTTGGGGTTGAGGCAAAAAGCAAAGTTGGAGATTATTTTATAAGGATCAACTTTGGTATTCAAGGTTTTTCAAGTTTACATACAAAATTTGGAGTAATTTTGAAATGATTCAAATCTTTAAATGTACCCCAAATTTGAATTTCAAAATGGAGGCAGAATTTGAAAATATTTCTTAAACCAAAGTTGTAGTACTTGAAAAGTTGAGCAACTTTTATTTTTGGAGATTTTCAACTTCTTTAGAAAATTTCTGAGTAATTTGAAAAATAGACTCAGTGGCAGTTCTGTAAATAATGCAAAATTTAAAAAACTACATCGCCGCTCACCGCCGGCGCCACGCAGTCTGCTTGCCGCCGACCTTCTTCGCCGCTTTCACGCGCGGTGACACGCCGATGTCACCGTGGCGAACCCGCCCATGCGTTGGCGACACCGGACGCCTCCTTCCGGCCTATAAATAGCCACAGTCGCCGCCGTCGCTCCCATTCTTCCCCTCTGCTCTGCTCCGCCACCATGTAGCTCCGCCGCTCGCCGTAGGCCTCGTCGAGCCACGTCAGTCGTTCCCAGCTATGTCAACATGATCGCATTGGTCTTGCGCTCCTCCTCGACTTGCTCTCGTCGCTGGTGTTGGCCGAAATCGCCCTGCGCTACCCGTCTTCCCCGTGACCGGTCGGAGCTCCGCCGCGACTGCCCTCACCGTGGCCAGGCTGCTCCAGACCATCTCCGACTGCACCGAGGCCACCATCGTGATCACAGTGAGCTCTTGAACGTGTTTATCACTTCGCTTTTGACGCTACCGCAGTTTTGCCGGGGTTACGCCGTGAGCCGACGTGCTCGAGCCGCCATGGCCGGCGTGGGGTCTTCTCCGGTGTGCCTACTGCCGTTCTGAGGACTAGGATAGATTCGTAGGATGGTGTAGATCATTTTGGTGCTATCCGCCTCGCCGAAGACTCGCCGTCGGCGCGTTTTGGCCGTCCAGTATGGCAGCGCCGCCGTGCGTCCTCGGTGTGTCGCTGATAGCGGACCCAGGCTGTCAGTGAAGCTGAGGAAGAAGAACAGTGAGCTTTGGTTATTTTTTGATTTTGAATAGTGCAGCAATTTTGCAATTTTGTAGGAATTTATTTACACATCCAAAAATTCTGAAAATTTTTGTGTAGCTTCTGTACATGTTCTAGTATGATTTAAAAATTTGAAATTTGAAATTTGGATAAATTTTGAATGTTCAAATATTCAGTCCATTAATTGAAAAATGTAATTTCCATGATTTTTGTAGGTCACTGTATAATTCCAAAAATTATGAAATTTGTTTTGGTACACTAATTTGTCATAAGGAAGCTTACATAAAATTTTCAGGTCATTTGGAACAAGTTTATTTTTGGGCTTAATTCCAAATTAATTCAAAAATAGATAAAAGCAAACCCTAAGTGTTTGATTAGTGTTGGATCTTGTTTTGGTCATGTTTTGTGACTAGTAGGGTTCCAAGATCCATTAGGTCAAGTCACATGTGTGGTTCTTAATGATAGGGTTACAGGTTGGTTTTGTTGGCTTGCAACTATACCGTGAAATAAAATCCATTGCGGGTGTTTTTACATTTCATGTGTCGTGAAAGCATCATGTTTACATTATCATCATGTTAAAGCATATGTTATCATTTCATGTAGAACCCGAGAACGAAACGATTCTAGTTGAGCAAGTTCTGGAAGAATCCCCGGTTGTCACGAGATTTGATAATTGTGGTACTAATCCGGAACCGGAAATCGTCAACGAAGGCAAGCCCCGGTTTATGCATTAAGCCATTACCTTGTTACTTTGAAAAGTTTATCACCTATGTTACTTATTGCATTAAGTTGATCAATTCAAATATTACCTACTTGATGCATTGCCTACCTTGTTACTTGTTTACCATCCTTGAAGATGTTTTTATTTACAAAGGCGTAGAATGCTTAGTATGCTTTATGATAGGCTTTCAAAGCAAAAGTTTTGATACAATCAAAGATGGCATACTGGCCAAAGAAAGAAAGAAGGTAGAATGAACTAGAGACTAGTCGGGTGACTTATCTTGAACGTTGGGTAATGTTGCCGACTATGTCGCTTAAAGGCCACTCATTGTGGATCTTCTGAACGAGACACTTTGTAGTACTGGTCACATACTCCGGTAAGCCTACTTCGGCTAATCCGATACTAAGACGAATGCCCACGCACTGGGAGTGGAGAGATGGCAGGAGTAGCATGTACCCTCATGGCTGGAATGTGGCCGGATTTGAGGTGTGCTGTGCTCTCGGGTGGCGTGGAGATGGCTTAGTATAGGAGGATCCTGTAGCGAGGTTGATATATGCAAGATTAAGTTCTACATATGTCGTGTGATAAGGAATCCCCAGCTGGGATTTGAATCAATTTGAATTGCCGGTGCTCCGCGGATATGGAGACTCGATTCATTACAGAAGCAATGTAGTACTGGTGAATTACTAAAATATGAGAAAAAGAATGGAATGAGAAGGAATGAAATATGGGAAATTTACATTTAGTTTGAGATAAAGAACTAAAAGGACTTAGGGGTAAAATTTGAGAATAGGATAAATATAGTAAGCTTTTAGCAAAGGACTTGAATTTTGCTACATCTTTACCTTGTCCCAAACCCCTGCATCTCTAAAGTCTTACACCCCGTTACATCGGGTTAGTCTTGTTGAGTACCTTTGTACTCAGGGTTTGTTAACCCTTGTTGCAGGTGAGTCGCATGCGCAGGCTTGTTTTGGTCCCTGCTGCATGTCAGTGTTTGAAGTCAACGATGATGATGAGGAGTAATGAATGGCCTTTGGACAAGGCACTAGTTTGTATGATAAATAAAGTTAATGTAATATTATCCCGCTACTATGGTTGTATGACACTTTTGGTATTGTAAGTTTGAAAACAACCGGTTTGTAATTATGTTATCTTAAGACTTCCGCTATCTTTTACTCTGGTATATATTTGAATAAACTATTGTAATCTGCAATGACTGTGATTGGGATCCTGTTTGAAAAGAGAATCGTGGATGATTCGGGTTTCCCGAGGACACCCGACAGACCTGTTGAGTTGTTGGAAACTCATGTACGCTATCCAAGGTCTGTTAAGACAACGATAGGTGCATGTGGGCCCAATTCCTTAGGAGGTTCTGCCACAGCTGGTATCAGAGCAGTTCCCATCTAAGATCATTGTAGGTTACTTTGGAAAACCTTCAAAATGATTTGGATCAAGGAAAGTAAACATGATATTTTGAAAGTTCAATTTCTTTCTTCTTACCTTTGATCGGGACTCAATCCTGACTTATTTGAAAAGTTTGTGGCGGATAATATGATTAGGTTTGTCCTATGTATTATGAAAATCTAGTACTTATGATTATATTAATCTTTTGTACTTAGATTCGTAAGATCGATTCATACATCATGCTTGAGCACATTGCATAATAATTCCCCTTAATAGTGGTTGGGTAAGTAATGTCAATCCCATTCTTGCTAACCTCCGTTATCCTCAAGCTATTCTTATAGTCCTACCCTAAATTCTTCAGGCTATGGCAAAGACCAAGAAAACCGCACGCATGTCCACCGGACCTCATGGAGTCCCTCATCACCAATTGGCACCAAGAAATCACGAGCTTGGTGAAGGAAGTTCCAAGAACCTAGGAGAGAAAGGATCTTCGAGCAACCCCGCCAACGTCGAGAACCTTAACAAGGAGCTCAACACTCTTCGTCGAGCTCATGCCAAAGACCAAGAAGAGCTAGCAGAAATGCAAAGGGGTATCACCATGACCATGGAGCTGCGGAATGAAGCCTGGACACGAGAAGATGCAGCCAATGAACGCGTCAATGAGTTGGAGTTCTACGTCGAGGACCTAGAGATGGACAATGCCATTCTGCATGAGAATGTCCATATGCTGTATGCTCAACTTCATCCTCCTCATGGGGATGGTGAAGTTACCGATGAAGAAATGATTGTAGCTCCAGGAGAAGTCGAGAATGAAGAAGAGGAGGAGGACCCTGAGGAGTTAGTGTACTTCTCAGAGGAAGATGAGGTTTCGTCCGATATAGGCACGGATGCCGAAGACTGAGAGCTTGGAGTAGAAGTAGTTCCTTTACTGCTTTCCTAGAAAACTAGGGTTGTCTTGTGGGATACAAGACATGTAATATAAATAAGAACCCTTTGTAGTATGCAACCTTTTAAAAGCTTTCAATAAAGAATAATGTAAGTAAATGTGTTTCTCTAACAGATGCCTCATCCTATCACCCGAACTGGTGCTAGTGGCTCGCACGACGATAATGAGTGCCCAAATCCTCCACCAATGCCCTCGACTATGGCAGATGCCATAGCCGCACTCGTCAACGCAACGGCAGAGAATGCCAGGCTGTTAAGGGAGTTGGCGCAGAACCAGCAAGCACCATACCCTAATCGTGGCCATCGTAATAATGGAAACGACAAGTCAACCTATGTGGATTTTACTGACACACGTCCGCCTGTGTTCTCAAAGGCAGATGAACCTTTAGAAGCCGATGATTGGCTTAGGACAATAGAGCAAAAGTTCGAGCTGATCCACTGTACTGAGGTTCAAAAACCAAGGTTTGCGGCACAGCAACTCCGAGGAGCTGCTGGTGCCTGGTGGACAAATTTGGTAGCAGTACAGCCCGCTGGTCACCAAATCAACTGGAAGGAGTTCAAGGATGCCTTTAGGGCACATTATATTCCAGACGGTATGATGACCATGAAGTTGGAAGAGTTCTTGGCTCTTAAGCAAGGGGAGCACCCAATGATGCATTATGTTGGGCATTTCAACCACCTGTCTCAGTATGCTATTGAGTATGTGAACACGGACAGGAAGAAAAAGAATCATTTTCTTCGAGGCTTGAACACTAAACTTCAGACAATGATGGCAGCCTGTGGTAATGCAACTTACCATGAAACAATCAACATTGCTATCGCTTCGGAAGAGAATTACCGCCGACACAAGGAGGCGAAGAAGAAGAAAATATTTGCTTCCGGATCATCAAGTGGCAAGTGTCAGAAGATAGTATACCATCCTCAGAATCATGGCCGTACGCCATTTCGCCCACAACAAGGCCAAAGCAGGCAACAAATCTTCATTCGCCCTACAACTAATACACCTTATACTCATCAAGCACCACAGCAGCAGAACAATGCCAATAATGCAAACCGCAATGCTACTCCCCAGAATCACAATTTTCCATGCTATAATTGTGGTAAACCCGGGCATTTTTCTCGAGAATGTCCGTATCCTAGGAAGAACAATCCTGATGCAACCAAAGCCCCTGTTAATCAAGCTCAAAATCAGTACAAGGGCAATGCTTAGAACCATCAAAAGGGTCCTGTTGAGAAGAAAACTGGAAGGGTATTCTATACGCAAGTGGAATCTATTCCAGAAGGAGAACCGGTTATGATGGGTATGTTTCCCATTGCTAAGCATCCTGCAATTACCTTATTTGATTTCGGTGCATCCCATACATTCATCAATCGTACATTTGTTGTGAAGCATGGGATAGCTATTGGGGAAACAAAAGAACCCTATCATATACAGTCGCCTGGGGGACGAATCTGTACAAGGGAGGTAGTTCAGCATGTACCTATTGATTTAGGAGGTTATGAGTTCCCTACCAATATGCTGATATTAAAGGATCAAGATATGGATGTGATCCTTGGTATGAACTGGCTAACTCAACACGGGGCTATCATAGATGTCCTGCGTAGAACAATAAGGGTAAATGCACCTGACAGTAAAACCCAACTTCTCATCCAACTTCCTTTTCCTAAGAGTACAGTGGAGACCGTCTGTGCAACTATTGTTGAAGGAGCCGAGGAAATTTCAGTGGTATGTGAGTTTATGGATGTCTTTCCCAATGACCTACCTGGTCTGCCACCAGACCGAGACGCAGAGTTCAGAATTGATCTGAAACCAGGGACAGCACCAATATCCAGAAGAGCATATAGGATGCCACCGAAAGAATTAGCAGAATTAAAAATGCAACTACAAGAGTTGTTAGACAAGGGTTTCATTCAACCCAGTTCATCACCTTGGGGATGTCCTGCTATTTTCGTGAAGAAGAAGGACCAAACCTTAAGGTTATGTGTTGACTATAGGCCATTAAATGAAGTCACCATCAAGAACAAATACCCCTTACCCCGATTTGATTTGCTTTTTGATCAACTTGCGGGAGCTAAGGTATTCTCAAAGATAGACTTAAGATCAGGCTACCACCAGATTAAGATCAGACGTGAAGATGTGCCGAAGACAGCATTTACTACCCGATATGGTTTATATGAATATCTAGTCATGTCTTTTGGGCTAACCAATGCCCCGGCTCATTTCATGTACCTGATGAACTTAGTTTTCATGCCTGAGTTAGATAAGTTTGTCGTGGTGTTTATTGATGACATTCTTATCTACTCTAAGAGCAAAGAGGAACATGCGGAACATCTCCGTATTGTTCTACAAAGATTAAGAGATCACCAACTATATGCCAAGTTCAGCAAATGTGCATTTTGGTTGGAGGAAGTACAATTTCTGGGTCATGTGCTATCTGCTGAAGGTATAGCTGTTGATCCGAGCAAGGTAGAAGAAGTCCTTAACTGGAAAGCACCTACAACTGTTCATCAAGTTCATAGTTTCCTAGGGTTGGCAGGGTATTACTGTCGGTTTATCCCTGACTTCTCCAGAATTGCGAAGCCAATTACTGGATTGCTGAAAAATCAAACTAAGTTTGTATGGTCAATAGAATGTGAAGAGGCCTTTCAAACATTGAAGAAGTTGTTGACAACTGCACCAGTATTAGCATAACCTGATATCGAGAGGCCATTTGATATCTATTGTGATGCATCTGGAATTGGTATTGGCTGTGTTCTTATGCAAGAAGGCAGAGTCATAGCATATGCTTCCAGACAACTCAAGAAGCACGAAGAACATTATCCCACCCATGATCTTGAATTAGCTGCTGTTGTCCATTCACTCAAGATTTGGCGACATTATTTATTAGGCAATATATGTCATATCTATACGAACCACAAGAGTTTGAAATACATCTTCACCCAGTCAGAGCTGAATATGAGGCAAAGAAGATGGTTGGAACTTATTAAAGATTATGACTTAGAAGTACATTATCATCCGGGCAAGGCTAATGTGGTTGCCGATGCCCTGAGTCGCAAGAGTCATTGTCATTGCCTAATTGTAGAAACTATGCAGAGAACATTGTGTCAAGAGATGGAGCATCTGGATTTACAAATCTTAGAACAAGGTTCCCTGTCCAATATTGTAGTTGAGTCCACTATCAAAGATCAGATCATTGCTGCTCAACAGAAATGTAAGGGCATAGCCCATATTAAGGATAAAGTCAGATCTGGAAGACCAACATGTTTCAAGATTGATGAATCAGATGTTGTATGGTTCAAGGATAGGTTGGTAGTACCCAAAAATCCGGAGCTGCGAAAGCAGATTCTTGATGAAGCTCATTCTACAAGATACTCCATTCATCCGGGTAGCAACAAAATGTATCATGATCTGAGAAAGAGATATTGGTGGACCAAAATGAAAATAGAAATAGCTCAATATGTGGCCAAGTGTGATATTTGCCAGAGAGTCAAAGCAGTTCATATGAAGACTGCAGGTCCATTACATTCGTTGCCAGTTCCATCTTGGAAGTGGGAGGATATTTGTATGGACTTCATAGTAGGGTTGCCTAGGACATCTGCAGGCTACAATTCAATATGGGTTATTGTTGATCGTCTAACCAAAATAGCTCATTTCTTGCCAGTCAGAGATAAATATCGAGCGAAGCAGTATGCAAAGCTTTATCTTGATAGAATTTTCAGTTTGCATGGGGCACCCAAGACCATTGTCTCTGACAGAGGATCATTGTTCATATCCAAGTTTTGGAAAAGTCTACATGAGTCTTTAGGAACTAAACTTATCCGTAGTTCTGCTTATCATCCGCAAACAGACGGACAGACCGAAAGGGTAAATCAAATTCTTGAAGATATGTTAAGAGCATGTGTTCTTTCCTTTGGTGCTAAATGGGATGAGTGCCTTCCCTTAGCTGAGTTCTCGTATAACAATAGCCATCAAGAGAGTATTAAAATGGCACCATTCGAAGCACTGTATGGCCGTAGGTGCCAAACACCTTTAAATTGGTCAGAATCTGGAGAACGTTGGTTCTTTGGACCGGATGTGGTCAAGGAAGCTGAAGAGAAAGTTAAACTCATACAAGCTAATATGAAGATAGCTCAATCCTGGCAGAAAAGCTATGCTGATAAGAGGAGAAGACCGCTAGAATTCAAAGTGGGAGATTATGTCTACCTCAAGGTATCACCGATGAAAGGAGTTCATCGATTTGGGATTCGGGGAAAGTTGGCGCCCCGTTATGTCGGTCCTTTTTAGATCCAACAACGATGTGGACCAGTCGCCTATCGCGTCAAGTTACCAGATCACATGTCAGCGGTACATGATATCTTTCATGTATCTCAATTAAAGAAGTGTCTTCAAGTACCTGACCAGGAGATCGACTTTGGTGGTGTAGAACTAGAACCTGATTTGACTTATGCCGAGTACCCCATTAGAGTCTTAGATCAGAAAGATCGAGTCACTCGGAGACGTACGATCAAGTTCTACAAAGTACAATGGAATCAACACACGGAAGATGAAGCTACTTGGGAGTCCGAGGATTACTTAGAAGAGAACTTTCCTGACTTCTTCGCTTCTATCTAGTTGCAATACCTTGTCTATATTGTAACTTGTCTTGTTATTAATAGAATGGAAAACCCCCTCGCTAGCCTTTTGAATAAAGTTGTAATGTGTTAGCTTGACACATTTCCTTTTCCATTACTTAGCCTTAAGTTTTAAATCTCGGGACGAGATTTCTTTAAGGGGGAAGGGTTGTAACACCTCTGGTGTTTTGACCTAATACTCAAATTTGACATGTCATCATGTGCATTGCCAAGCATTCATTTAGTATAAAGTTTTGAATGCATTCACTAAATAAGGTTTATTTCATAATGTTGTTATTTCATGTGATGTGTTTCAAAAACCCTAAATACAGATCATGACCACAGGGGTTAAATTTCATGTGATCATGTGAGGTCATATGTCCTTTGACTCAAATAACCCTAATGGGCCATGTTACTGGTCAAAAATCAAAATCTAAGTGAAAGGAAGACAAATCAAATTTGAATTCATATTCAAATTATAAAAGTCCTTTTTGCCCCTTTTTACTAATTCAAAATCCATGAGGAATTTGGGGTTGAGGCAAAAAGCAAAGTTGGAGATTATTTTATAAGGATCAACTTTGGTATTCAAAGTTTTTCAAGTTTACATACAAAATTTGGAGTAATTTTGAAATGATTCAAATCTTTAAATGTACCCCAAATTTGAATTTCAAAATGGAGGCAGAATTTGAAAATGTTTCTTAAACCAAAGTTGTAGTACTTGAAAAGTTGAGCAACTTTTATTTTTGGAGATTTTCAACTTCTTTAGAAAATTTCTGAGTAATTTGAAAAATAGACTCAGTGGCAGTTCTGTAAATAATGCAAAATTTAAAAAACTACATCGCCGCTCACCGCCGGCGCCACGCAGTCTGCTTGCCGCCGACCTTCTTCGCCGCTTTCACACGTGGTGACACGCCGATGTCACCGTGGCGAACCCGCCCGTGCGTTGGCGACACCGGACGCCTCCTTCCGGCCTATAAATAGCCACAGTCGCCGCCGTCGCTCCCATTCTTCCCCTCTGCTCTGCTCCGCCACCGTGTAGCTCCGCCGCTCGCCGTAGGCCTCGTCGAGCCACGTCAGTCGTTCCCAGCTACGTCAACGTGATCGCATTGGTCTTGCGCTCCTCCTCGACTTGCTCTCGTCGCTGGTGTTGGCCGGAATCGCCCTGCGCAACCCGTCTTCCCCGTGACCGGTCGGAGCTCCGCCGCGACTGCCCTCACCGTGGCCAGGCTGCTCCAGACCATCTCCGACTGCACCGAGGCCACCATCGTGATCACAGTGAGCTCCTGAACGTGTTTATCACTTCGCTTTTGACGCTACCGCAGTTTTGCCGGGGTTACGCCGTGAGCCGACGTGCTCGAGCCGCCATGGCCGGCGTGGGGTCTTCTTCGGTGTGCCTACTACCGTTCTGAGGACTGGGATAGATTCGTAGGATGGTGTAGATCATTTTGGTGCTATCCGCCTCGCCGAAGACTCGCCGTCGGCACGTTTTGGCCGTCCAGTATGGCAGCGCCGCCGTGCGTCCTCTTTGTGTCGCTAACAGCGGACCCAGGCTGTCAGTGAAGCTGAGGAAGAAGAACAGTGAGCTTTGGTTATTTTCTAATTTTGAATAGTGCAGCAATTTTGCAATTTTGTAGGAATTTATTTACACATCCAAAAATTCTGAAATTTTTTGTGTAGCTTCTGTACATGTTCTAGTATGATTTAAAAATTTGAAATTTGAAATTTGGATAAATTTTGAATGTTCAAATATTCAGTCCATTAATTGAAAAATGCAATTTCCATGATTTTTGTAGGTCACTGTATAATTCCAAAAATTATGAAATTTGTTTTGGTACACTAATTTGTCATAAGGAAGCTTACATAAAATTTTCAGGTCATTTGGAACAAGTTTATTTTTGGGCTTAATTCCAAATTAATTCAAAAATAGATAAAAGCAAACCCTAAGTGTTTGATTAGTGTTGGATCTTGTTTTGGTCATGTTTTGTGACTAGTAGGGTTCCAAGATTCATTAGGTCAAGTCACATGTGTGGTTCTTAATGATAGGGTTACAGGTTAGTTTTGTTGGCTTGCAACTATACCGTGAAATAAAATCCATTGCGGGTGTTTTTACATTTCATGTGTCGTGAAAGCATCATGTTTACATTATCATCATGTTAAAGCATATGTTATCATTTCGTGTAGAACCCGAGAACGAAACGATTCTAGTTGAGCAAGTTCTGGAAGAATCCCCGGTTGTCACGGGATTTGATAATTGTGGTACTAATCCGGAACCGGAAATCGTCAACGAAGGCAAGCCCCGGTTTATGCATTAAGCCATTACCTTGTTACTTTGAAAAGTTTATCACCTATGTTACTTATTGCATTAAGTTGATCAATTCAAATATTACCTACTTGATGCATTGCCTACCTTGTTACTTGTTTACCATCCTTGAAGATGTTTTTATTTACAAAGGCGTAGAATGCTTAGTATGCTTTATGATAGGCTTTCAAAGCAAAAGTTTTGATACAATCAAAGATGGCATACTGGCCAAAGAAAGAAAGAAGGTAGAATGAACTAGAGACTAGTCGGGTGACTTATCTTGAACGTTGGGTAATGTTGCCGACTATGTCGCTTAAAGGCCACTCATTGTGGATCTTCTGAACGAGACACTTTGTAGTACTGGTCACATACTCCGGTAAGCCTACTTCGGCTAATCCGATACTAAGACGAATGCCCGCGCACTGGGAGTGGAGAGATGGCGGGAGTAGCGTGTACCCTCGTGGCTGGAATGTGGCCGGATTTGAGGTGTGCTGTGCTCTCGGGTGGCGTGGAGACGGCTTAGTATAGGAGGATCCTGTAGCGAGGTTGATATATGCAAGATTAAGTTCTACATATGTCGTGTGATAAGGAATCCCCAGCTGAGATTTGAATCAATTCAAATTGCCGGTGCTCCGCGGATATGGAGACTCGATTCATTACAGAAGCAATGTAGTACTGGTGAATTACTAAAATATGAGAAAAAGAATGGAATGAGAAGGAATGAAATATGGGAAATTTACATTTAGTTTGAGATAAAGAACTAAAAGGACTTAGGGGTAAAATTTGAGAATAGGATAAATATAGTAAGCTTTTAGCAAAGGACTTGAATTTTGCTACATCTTTACCTTGTCCCAAACCCCTGCATCTCTAAAGTCTTACACCCCGTTACGTCGGGTTAGTCTTGTTGAGTACCTTTGTACTCAGGGTTTGTTAACCCTTGTTGCAGGTGAGTCGCATGCGCAGGCTTGTTTTGGTCCCTGCTGCATGTCAGTGTTTGAAGTCAACGATGATGATGAGGAGTAATGAATGGCCTTTGGACAAGGCACTAGTTTGTATGATAAATAAAGTTAATGTAATATTATCCCGCTACTATGGTTGTATGACACTTTTGGTATTGTAAGTTTGAAAACAACCGGTTTGTAATTATGATATCTTAAGACTTCCGCTATCTTTTACTCTGGTATATATTTGAATAAACTGTTGTAATCTGCAATGACTGTGATTGGGATCCTATTTGAAAAGAGAATCGTGGATGATTCGGGTTTCCCGAGGACACCCGACAGACCTGTTGAGTTGTTGGGAACTCATGTATGCTATCCGAGGTCTGTTAAGACAACAATAGGTGCATGTGGGCCCAATTCCTTAGGAGGTTCTGCCACACTAGTCCCCGTTGTGTCGACCGCTCACTTGGTGGTTCGGCGGCTAATTGGCATCACCCACCAAGCCCACACATCGAGCACCACAAGAACCTACCCTAAAAGTGAAGGTAGCTCAATGACACGCTCAACTAGAGTTGCTCTTCGCGGCTCCCACGGGGAAAGCATAATGCCCCTCATAAAGCTCTTCTTCGGAGCACCGCACAAGCTTCTTGCGGGCTTTGACGGAGACCACCACCAAGCCGTCTAGGAGGTGGCAACCTTCAAGAGTAACAAGCACCACCGGCTTGCAACTCGATCACCTAGTGCCACTCGATGCAACCTCATGATGTAATCGCACTAGAATCAATCTCTCACACAATCGGATGATCACTATCAAGCATATGTGAGATGGAGGGCTCCCAAGCACTCTCAAGCATGGACACAAAGTCCCTCATGGTGCTCAGCTCTAGCCATGGCCGAGACCACCTTCTATTTATAGCCCCATGGGCTAAACTAGCCGTTACCCCTTCACTGGGCGTTTTTCAGGTTGGCCGGACGCGCCGGTCATATCGACCGGACGCTGGACCTCAGTGTCCGGTCAACGGATGCTCGCCACATGTTGCCTCCATTCAACCTTAGTCGCTTGATCTCAATGGTCAAGTGATGACCAGACACAGCTGCTCAAAATGATTGGACGCACCAACACCAGTGTCCGGTCGTTTCCAGTAAGCATCCAGTCACGACCGGATGCGTCCGACCGGTCATGATCGGACGCAGCATCAATGTAAGGTCCTTCTCCAACTTCTCTGTGTCGCCTACGTCACCGTATGTTAGCTGACCGGATGTACCTAGCCAGCGTCCGATCACTTTCAGCGCCAACGTCCGATCAAAGACCGATGCCTGCATGCTCTCTGCCGCCACTGACCGGACGCAGGACCCCAGCATCCGATCACTACGTGACCAGCATCCGGTCCACTCTGTGAGACCCTGTCTTTTCTGTATAGGGCACCGGTGGCACCGTTGGACACTCCGCTGGTGGAGTTCTTAACCCTTCTCGCCTCTGTTTCATCGTCGAGTTGATCCACATCAACTCCAACTTCATCTCCTTTATAAATGTGCCAACACCACCAAGTGTACACCATCATGTGTATGTGTGTTAGCATTTTCACAATCATTTTCCAAAGGATTAGCCACTCAACTTGCCACGCCACTCAATCCTAGCGACGATGCAAAGTTAGATCACTCGAGTGGCACTAGATGACTGATATGCAAACAAGTTTGCCCCTCTTGATAGTACGTCCATCTATCCTAAACCCGGCCATCAACTTCTCTACACACCTATGACTGGTGAAATGAAATGCCCTAAGTTATACCTTTGCCTTGCGCATTCCATTCCATCTCCTCCAATGTCGATGCAACACATGCACCAACATGATCAACAATGATATGATCCACTTCATATCATCACATGATCCTATTGGTTTATCGATCTTGACATCACTTCCTTTTCACCGTTGCCTTTGTCCATCGGCACCAAGTCTTTCTCAAGCTTCACCACCACGCGGTCCATCGCTCCAAAGCCTTCGACTTGCCCTTCACGCTTGCAACCAATCCATCAAGCCAAGTCTTGTATTGATGTTCTCCATCTTGATCACATGACTCAATGTCATGTCTCATGTACAATGACCTCCTTCATCCTCATATGTGTGAGCTTTGCAACATCTCCAAGCCATTTTTGCCTTCATGGTGTTGCTCACACATGTACCTGTGGACTAATCACCTGTGTATCTCATATAAACACAATTAGTCCACCTAGGTTGTCACTCAATTACCAAGACCACACAAGGACCTTTCACCTATTCAGGAGCATCAACGCTTAATGGTTATTAGCTCCACCTCATTGGGTACCCCAGTATTAGGTCCCCGATAGTAGCCCCAAGCCCTCGGGTGATTTGGATAGAATCGCCTGGGGGTGATTTGACTTGCTAGAGGGTGCGCATGAGCGCACCCGATGGGTGTAGCCCCTGAGCCCTCTGGTGATTCGGACAGAATCGCCTGGGGGTATTTTGATTCGTCAGAGGGTGCGCGCGAGCGCACCCATCGGGTGTAGCCCCCGAGCTCCCGGGTGATTCGAATAGAATCACTCGGGGATATTTTGGACCCTTCGAGGGTATGGCTGTGAGATCTGGTGTTTTTGACAACTCGATAGTTTAAAGGGAACCCTGGTATCCTATTCGTGGGGATTCATCCAAGATCAGCCCGGTTGAGACTCGATTGCAGATCGAGACTCCTTTGAGGCTCGTGCACCTAAGTTTTGGTCGTTCGCGGGCCCATCCCTTGTTGGGACGGCTGTCGAATTTATTAGGTCAGCCCTCAAACTCCTGGGCTCGGGTGGGCTGGAGAAATGCTAATGGAGACGGGGATCCTGATCTTCCGTCAGGTTCAAGATAAACAACGATTTGTTCAGAGAGCAACACACCGATCCGGCTTCAGATCACAAAGACCCAAACCCTGCAACCTTAGCACCACGTCTCCTCTGGTTATCAACCGTGTCACAATCCGATTGACCTCGCCAAGAAGGCTAATCCCTACTGCGAATCGAAGAACACAAGCAAGAACAAGATAAAACGCAACTCAATTGAAGTGACAATTGCAGATGAATGATTAAGCACTCGAAGTTGGGGTCTTGCAAACCGATAACGCCGACTGTTCAATGATAGATTGGTCTAAAACAAAACCCAAAACCTAATGACGGCGGCGGCATATGATTATAAAGGTCTTAGGGTCATCGCCTACCCTAGACGCGCCCCCTAATGGGCCCAAACACGATACACGGTCCAACGGACCAAAAGTAGGTGTCGCAGCACCCTGGCAGATTCTGGATGCTGAGTTGTTTCGACTATTCCCGTTGATTCCGAAGAGGTTTTGATGTGAAACCACTTGGATTGGCTTCCTTATCAAATTATCTTTCCATCCATATGTGGATCATCGAAAACGGAGTTCGGATGCGTCCTAGACGTCCGTTTTATTGTAGACTGGTCCTGATGGCCGAGGCAGACTCGAACTCGGATTGGACTGGGCCTCTGGCTTGGCTTGGACGTCCTTGCTGGCCTCCTAAGGTGGTGGCCAAGGAGGAGGACGTCCAAGGCCATCTCTTAGGTGTTCTCCATCTTCTAGGGGCGTGCTCCAACTTGGGCCTAGGTCCCAAGGATGTCTAACAAGCCCATGACGACAGTGTAGCTCCCGCCAGAAATAGCGATAGAATATATTGGTGATTTGGAGGCCTTGCCAACGTGATATTGAGATGGGACCAGATCTATTTGAAAATCTTATCAAACAAGCTTTCCATCAAGTGTTCATTGACCTCGATCGCACTCCGGATGGATGAGTTATGGCCTTCCCAATGAGGCACTGTCGGGCTAGCGACGAACCGAAAGTTCAACTTTGATGAACTTCCATTATGAAACGCATTTGAATCTACAATCAAATAGTGACATGTACATGTGGAACCAAGTGAATTATAACCAAAGCCACTATGCAAATGTAGGAACGAGCGCACCTTATAATCATTGTTCATATCCGAAGGTGCCATGTCCTCATCATCCTCCCCTTCTTGACAACAAACCGTCCTTAGTTTGAGCTTAGCTGGAGGACAAGTTGTCGGTAGTAGCCAACATTGCTCCCCTTCTTGAAATTTAACCTGTTGCCTCATTACAAAACTTGGGGATTTCGACATGACAACATTATCGCTATTGGTGCCCTCTAGTTGATCATATTTTTGCACAATGAAAGGAGATTTCAGAGTTGAACAAATATAGACACGATGCACCATATACTCTCCTTTACAATTATATTTGCCAATAAAGTGATATGTACATCTGGATAACCATGGCAATCCTGCACAATTAAGTTTCTCTTCTAAACTACTAAGAGCATATAAAGTATCAAACTCAATATAACCCAAAGTATTTGAAGAATACAATAATTTCTTTTCTTTTTTTTCGGTAGCAATGGGAAGCAAATGTTTATGTTCAGCATAAGTAATTGGTTTCAAAACATGGAAAACTGAAGCATCATCAACTAATTCATCTTTATCACAAGGAACATCAAGCAAATTATCATGGGACAAAGATAAATCAAGAGAGGGTTCCACTAACAATTGCTCTATGATAGCATGGTTTGTGGAAAAATTTAGTACATTAAGACAATTTTCACCTTCCATGAGTGTAGCACCATGGGCATTACCTGTGTTCTCAGTAGGAGTAATAGGTGCATTGTGAAGTGATGGTTCTAAATTTGCATATGAGGTTGTGAGCTCCTCATTTTCTTCCATGTCATCCTCTCGCTTATATACATTATCCTGCAGAAGGTTAGTCATAGCAAGAGGAATAACAACAGACTCTTCCTCTAAATGGTGCACCTCATTAAATGAAGACAAAATAGGAGGTGGATTAACAAAGGTTTCTCGCATAAGGAGTTTCATATCATTCCAAGTTTGAGGTTTATTAGAAGGATCTAAAGACTCCCACCAAGATAAAGCAGAATGTCGCATAACACTAGCTGCATTTTTACCTTCCTCCTTGGACACATAAAGCGAGTAGCAAATATGTTATCTATGGCAATTTCCCACTCTATGTACTCATCAGCACCTATACCATCATAAGTCGATGGATACGAACAACCTATCATTGTTAGAAGACAGCAAAAGACAATACAAAAATATTATCCCTATCAAATGACTACGTGGTTGTAGTGGTGTCACTTTTGACAGCAAGTGGAAGCGTCTTACCAAGCTCTTACAAAGTTCTTACCAATGCAAGCAGTGAGCGGTACAACCGGCGGCTGGTTCGTGATACCTGTGAGGCAGTGGTACCAAGATTGCAAGGACCTTTTTTCTGTACTGATCTGAAGTATATATGTGGAGCTTGGGAGGCACGAAAAAAAACAAATATATATATGTGGCACACAAGTCAGTGACAGATAGCAATATTGAATAAATATCCAGAGCACTTGTCCTAGTGCTGGCCTATACGTGTTCCTATCACCAGTTGTGATAAATAAGAGAGAAAACAAGGATGAAAGGAAACAAGTATTAAATGTTGCAACGGATATGAATAAGGCAAAAGGTACCACAAATAATAGAGCTATTGAGTGTTCCTTATGTGCTCCTTTTCGATATCTTCTATTCTCTTTTACTATTTTTTTCTTTTATTTTTTTGTCCAATCTTTTTTTTCTCGCTTTTGCTCTTTTGATATTTTTTTCTCAGCAAGGAGCACATAAGAATAAACCACAAAAAATTTGAACTCAATTGAATAAAAGATGTGGCCTATAGAAAATTAGGACTGTGCTCTAAAAAGCATACCAAAACTTGTGGGCCCAGAAACTCAATTTTCCTAATCGAATTTCGCTAGCTATGGTGGGATGAAATAGATCTAAAATTTTCTGGCATTCTCCGTAGATATAAAATTTTCCCCGTTTCGAGTTTGGATGCAAAAGTTATGCCTGTTTTAAGGAAGCTGCTCGAATAAGGGTTTTAGTGGACACAAGATGCAAACCAATGGGGATACGGAATAGCGGCGGGTGGAGGGATCAACACAAACTAGAAAAGAACACAATCTAAACCAGCAACAAGACTTTGACCTAGGACACAAACTCAACAAAGCGGACTCTGAAACTGAATCATGCAAAGGCTATGGCGCGGATGGTTATAGGATAGGAAACAAATATGGCATTGGACTATGGGATAAAAGCAAAAACACTCGAACTATGGGTAAGATGCGAACTTGATGGTATACCTGAAGCTTTGATACCACTTAATGGAGACGGGGATCCCGATCTTCCGTCAGGTTCAAGATAAACAACGATTTGTTCGGAGAGCGACACACCGATCCAGCTTCAGATCACAAAGACCCAAACCCTACAACCTTAGCACCACGTCTCCTTTGGTTATCAACCGTGTCACAATCCGGTTGACCTCGCCAAGAAGGCTAATCTCTGATGCGAATCGAAGAACACAAGCAAGAACAAGATAAAACGCAACTCAATTGAAGTGACAATTGCAGATGAATGATTAAGCACTCGAAGTTGGGGTCTTGCAAACCGATAACGGCGACTGTTCAATGACAGATTGATCTAAAACAAAACCCAAAACCTAATGACGGTGGCGGCGTATGATTATAAAGGTCTTAGGGTCGTCGCCTACCCTGGACGCGCCCCCTAATGGGCCCAAACACGATACACGGTCCAACGGACCAAAAGTAGGTGTCGCAGCACCCTGGCAGATTCTGGACGCTGACTTGTTTTGACTATTCCTGTTGATTCCGAAGAGGTTTTGATGTGAAACCACTTGTATTCGCTTCCTTATCAAATTAGCTTTCCATCCATATGTGGATCATCGAAAACAGAGTTCGGATGCGTCCTGGGCGTCCATTTTATTGCAGACTGGTCCTGACGGCCGAGGCAGACTCGAACTCGGATTGGACTGGGCCTCTGGCTTGGCTTGGACGTCCTTGCTGGCCTCCTAAGGTGGTGTCCAAGGAGGAGGACGTCGAAGGCCATCTCTTAGGTGTTCTCCATCTTCTTGGGGCGTGCTCCAACTTGGGCCTAGGTCCCAAGGATGTCTAACGAGCCCATGATGACAGTGTAGCTCCCGCCAGAAATAGCGATAGAATATATTGGTGATTTGGAGGCCTTGCCGACATGATATTGAGATGGGACCAGATCTATTTGAAATCTTATCAAACAATCTTTCCATCAAGTGCTCATTGACCTCGATCGCACTCCGGATGGATGAGTTATGGCCTTCCCAATGAGGCACCGTCGGGCTACCGATGAACCGAAAGTTCAACTTTGATGAACTTCCATTATGAAACACATTTGAACCTACAATCAAATAGTGACATGTACATATGGAACCAAGTGAATTATAACCAAAGTCACTATGCAAATGTAGGAACGAGTGCACCTTATAATCATTGTTCGTATCCGAAGGTGCCATGTCCTCATCAAATGCTTCTTGACCCGTATCCCCTCTGCGGGAAAAGAGTCCTAGTCTGCCCGGGAAGGCAAATCTTTTGGCGCAACTTTGGTGGGAAAGGATAGGGATTGCGGGCACATACCTGCAACATGATGTGGTGGTGTGTCATTGTAGGCATGGAGATCTAGGAGGACGGTTGCCCTTCTCGCATCCGTCGCCCTATAAAACTAAGGGGTTTGCCCCTAGGGTTCCGTACTTTGCCTCCTCGCCTTTGCATCTACAACCTCCGCCGCCAATCGCCTGAGTCCTCCCACACTCGCATTGTAGCCGCCATCAAGCTCGCATCCACCCCCCTCCTAATCGTTCAATGGAGCCATGGTGCAGATCCGACATCACCCTTCAATGCCTAGAGGGCCTCATTTGCCGTGGCCTCCTTTGCTCGCTGACCACCGCCGAGGAGTGGCGGCTGCTCGGCAATGAGGATGCACCATCACCGCCCGAAGGCTACATGGTGTCCTTCGCTCGCTTTCACAAGCGAAGATTCACCATCCCTGCCCATAAGTTCCTTCGGGGGTTGTTGCATTACTACAAGGTGGAGCTACAACACCTTACTCCCAATGGGGTCCAACACATTATGGCGTTCATCGCCCTGTGTGAGGGGTTCTTGGGGATTAGTCCCCACTTCGACCTATGGCGGTATTTCTCTGCCATTCACCTTGTGGGGAAGCGAGAGAAGAGGCAAGAGCTGAGCGTGTCGGTGGGATGTGCCAGCATTCATCTCCGTAACAACCGGGTAAACGAATACCCATCGATGCGTCTGTTGACCTCCAACAAGGGGTGGCATTCGCATTGGTTTTACGTCAAGGACGACGTAGCCACCCCCTTGCCAGCGTTCTTTAGGCGCATTATCGAAGCAGTCTCGGAGCCGTGGAAGTGGGGTGTATCAGATAAAGATAGGAAGAAAATCCAGGACCATCCCGCTAGCATCCGAATTCTGAAGGAGAGGGGCGTGAAGGGGTCGAGGATCATCGGTGCCTACCATACGCGGAGGGTGGTGCCATTGATGGGCCACATGCTTCCCCTGTACCTGATGGCGCCTGGAGCATCACTCGATGGGACGAGGCTTGTCGATGAAGCGCTCCCCCCTCTGAAGTGGTGCAACACATCAAGGAGGCGATGGAGCCTTCGAAGGATGACGCCGGTGTTGTCCTCGATTTCATGTATCTAGTGCCAGGGAACCCTCCAATGCGGTCAGAACTAGGGTACATTGACTTTGTAAGTTCTCTTTCCCCGTGCCTCCTTTTTCTTTAATTTGAACTTTCGACCCCTTGATGCTGACATTGGGATAGCGGGACCGGCCGAAGAGGCTTCTCTTTATGGATAGCCTAGCTCCACTGCCGAAGGACCCTCTCGTGGCGATGGCAAATCGTACCACGGCCGAGTGGGAGAGGAAGACGAAGGAGTTCAAAAGGAAGAAGCAGCTATAGAAGCAGCAGGCATGGGAGCGAAGTGAAGAAACATACAGTGATGACGACGATGATGACGATGAGGAAGATAACGAGGTAGTTGCAGACATCGAGTGGGGTGACCTAGGAGGCGAGGACGTACTGACAGGTGCCCACTCATCAATATAGGGACCCTTCCCCTTCCATGCAAGGGAAGGTGAGGCCATGAGGCCGGAGGAGGAGGCGGGCTAGACCATCGGCCCATCCTTAGCACCATCAGGGGTGGGTGGATCTACTACCGTGCCCAAGGTGCCAGTGGGCATGGGCGGACCCATCGTTGTGCCCCAAGTGCTGGTAGGGGTGGGTGGATCCACCGCCGCGCCTATGGTGCCAAGAGAGGGGGTGGCTCTGCCATCGCGCCCCTTGATATGAGGGAGGTGAGCCCCTCGGTCTAGGAGTAGGGGACAGGCTCAAAATAGTCCCACCCCAATGAGGGGGAGCAGGGAACTAGGGGTTCATCCCCCAAACGTCTCCACCGCCCAACAGCGCCAATGTAAGTTGCTGATTCCTCTGTTTTCTCTGTTTTTCATAGTGACTCGCGCCTTTTGTTTCTTCTGCAGTGTTGAGAGACTGGTTAGATAGGGTACTTCCGTAGCACTGGCGTCCAAGAAATCCTTCGCCCTTCAGGTAAGGCGGGGGCCGCCGCCTGACGTCGCTCCCATTTTGGGCGGGGGCGGAGCCGGCATCACAACCTCGTTGGCCAGTCTAGTGGCACCCATGGTGGTGCCTGTGCCCTTGGTGGGTCAAGCTATTGGCAAGGCTGAGGAGGTGGCCATGGAGGTTGCCACTCAACCAGTGACGGAAGTGATGTCGCCGCTGACGTTGGGCCTGGCTGAGCTGTCGACCGCACCCATTGCATCTACCATGGTGGGCACGGTGCAGCCAGATGAGGTCCCACCGATGGAGGTGGAGGTGTTGGTGGCTCCGATGGCTAGGTCACATCTAGAAGCCATGGTGGCAGCGACCGAGGCAGCGGCGAGTGCCGTGCCACTGATGGACCTAGAGAGGACGCCCGCCATGGGCGGGATGGAGGAGGTCATGGCGGTTGCCAAGGAGACCGGCATGGAGTTGTCCTTGGCCCTGCTGTCATAGGACCACCACCCACCCATGCGGGATGAGCCCTCATTCTAGTGGGTGAGTCCGTGGGAGTCAGAACACTTCACCCTCGATGATGCCGCTGAGGGCATGGAGCGGGAGAAGCTCCACGAGGGGTTCACGGATGCGCTGGAGGCTCTAAACCAAGCCAGCAGTGTCGTTCAAGATGTCATTGTTCCCATCATCCAGGTATTCACTTGGTCGTGCCTCCTGATTTTTTTCTTCATCTATTTTTGTTTTCTGACCACCGTCTTCTTTTAGTCGCTTATTGCCCGTAGCTAGGAGAAATCCTGATTCCTCTGTGAGAACAAGGAGGATTGGGACTACCTCATTAATGAGGCATGATTACATAGGGACGTGACCACCTAGCTCCGCCAGAGGGTGGCCGAGCTGACTCCCCTTGGCACGGAGCCAGACAATCTTCGACGGCGGGAGGCTGAGGCCCATCAGGATGCGGATCTCACCGAGAAGTCTTTCTATGAACTATCAGAGAAGGCATGGTGGGATCAGGAGGAGGCCGCTAGAGTGCTGAAGGAGCAAGACAAGCTGCTCCAACAGGACACCGAGACTCGCTAGTGGATTATCGACCTCCTAGATGAGGCCAAGAAGGAGCGGGATCTCAAGATGGTAGCCGAGGAAAGGTCTGTGGCCCTAGAGCAGAGGGTGAAATTGGATGCTGAGATAGTCGCCCGGCTGTGCTTGGAGCAAGATGAGCTATGCCATACTATAGAGAGGCTTCGCTCCCTCTAGGCTGAGCTGGAGACCACAAGAGCCCAGAAGCTGGAGGCCGAGGGTGCCGCTGCTGGACTGGCCATAGATCTCGCCAACGTAAGGAGTCTCCTTTAGGCAAAGAGTGACGAGCTCAACATCCTAAAGGTTGCTCTTATCATGGTCTACGATGACCTGCAGGTGGTGCAGGCAGAGGGGACCAGCTCACTCATGGTCCATGTGGCAGATATCATGGCATGGGTGCACCAGCTAGAGAAGGAAACTCTTCACATAGGGATCACCCAAACCTTCACCATCGGCCACTCACACTATGATGACAACATTGATTTTGAGGCGACGAGCCTTGGCTTCACGCCTGGTTATGAGAACTTCGAGCTAGATGCCATAGAAGTGACGGTGACTCCTTTTGCGAAAACCCTAGCGAGCAGAATTGAAGATATGGTTCTCCCCGATAGGGGGTAGTTAATTGAATGAGTCTGATAAACATTTATCTGTAATCTGTGGACAAGTGTCAGTTCTTTTGAAAATAGATTCACAACTTTGCTTTGTTAAACAAATTCACAATTTTGTTTCATTTGTTGGAACTTGCTTTCTTCTTTTTGCATTCGAAAAATGGTACTTGTGCAATCTGACCCTTCCATTCGTTAAGACCGTAGGGCCCACGGTGTATAAGAGGGAAATTTCAATTTATGCTAGTGGGCAAAGTTACCATAGCCGTTGGAATGTGGGTTTTTTGCAGCCTTACCATGCATGCTTGATTATTTGTTCCCACAAGCCTTGCTGCTACCCTTAACGCGAGGATGAGGTCTGACGCAGCGACTATTTCAAAAAAAACAAGTATTCATACCTTTATCAGCCGCCGAGTGAGATCCGACCCCTTATGGTTGCTAGGGTCGGATGTTACTAGAGACCGAAGTGAGGGTAGTGAACTTACTCTTGTATCCACACGTACCCCTTACTTAGGATTTTAGCTATCGTTCTACGATCGTGCATTCGGTCTCATCGCAAATCTGGCCTTCCCCGAGCCCCCACGCGTGGTGGGGATTCGGTCAAGGGTCGGTTCGTTTTGTGACTGTCGTCCCGTTCATGGTTTTTGCAACTGGAGGGGTTGAGACGACGTCACTTGCCTCGACGGCTGGAGTGATGCGCTCGATGAGCTCGCTAATGGGGATGTTTGAATGGAATCCAGTCCCATCGCTCATGACAGGGTCAGCAAAGCCCTTGGGTGGCATTCCATTGTTTCGTAACCCACCATCCAATAGATTCTCCCTCAATGGGTATTCTATGGGCTTGGCTAGAGGCTGGATTGAACTAGAAGGTTAAAATGACCCTATCTACCTCTATGAGGGTTGGGCGAAGGCCATTGAGGCTCATCTGCATTTTCTCCCCTTGCTCTTGTTCGATGTGAGGCAGCCTCGGGCCCTTCGTGGGCTAGCCTTCGAACCTTGGTCTCTTGATCTAGGATCGAGTGGCTCGAGCCCCTAGGCCCCTTAGGGTCTCATAGGGGTCGACCGTGTTTTACGTGTCACCCCATCCTCGGTTTTCACAACTGGAGGGGCTGAGCCAACAACACTTGCCTCGATAGCTCGAGTGTCGTGTTCAATGAGCTCGCTAACGGGTATGTTCATGTGGAATTTGGGTCCGTCATTCGCTGATGAGGTCGGTGTAACCTGCACGAAATTGCAAATTTTTATTTCTATCTCTCAGCGGTGATCCAAGCCGTTCGATTGATTTAGGCGGCCTGACAGCTTCTCCTTGAAGAAGATTCTGTAGGCAGACCCCTCTAGACCCTTCTCAAGAAGGCAGATGCTAAAGCTTAGGGTGCGGGGAACTATGAATTCGATTATGCTGGAGAAAAAACATCATAGCCGCTGGGGCGTAGGGTCTAGTGGTTCATCTAGTTTTACTCAAAGTTTTACACTTGCACACCGTGCTTCCGGTTTTTTAACGTAAGGAGGGGTCGAGCGAAGAGGATGTCTAAATGAGTAGACACTCTCGGCAGCCCCCGAGCGATGTCTGTGCCCCTGCTGTTGCTGCCGCCGAGCGATGTCTGCTTCGGGCCGACGATCAGGTCGACCACAAGCGGATATCTCCCTGGGTGTTGGACGCTATCTAGATGGTCAGTCTGATCAAAGATTATGGTAGATTCTAACCACTGGAGGAAGGAAGGTGTGGCCGGTTCGGCCGTGTAGACATCGCGGTGTGCGACCTTCTAACAGCGTTTGGAGTCGTAGGCCACCGATCCTCCAAATGTCATTAGGCAACCATCCAACATTGGAAAGCTGTTGTCCTTCTCCTCAGCGTTGTCCATGGTGGGGGTAGGGTCCTTTCCTTGCTCCCCTTTGTTGGAGCCTCTAGACAAGAACCGCCGCATGAGGCTACAGTCCTTGAGCAGATGTTTTACCGAAAAGGAATGGTTCGGGCATGGCTCCTCAAGTAATTTTTCAAAGTGGTTCGGAGTGCCCTTTGTGGGCTTTCGGCCACCCTTGCGGTTAGCAGCGGCTACAAGTGAGTCCTCATGTTGTTGCTTCTTGTTCTTCCTTTTGGCGGAACGATTGGAGGTGCCTTTGCCGGCACCCTCGTCCTGCCTTGCCTTGCCCTCGAGGCGATCGAAGATTGCTCTGACCACCACCTCTCCTAAGGCATGGCTGGTGGCGATGTCTAGGTGTTCCTTGGTGGTTCATGGGTCCTTGTGTCCTAGCTTATGAACCAAAGACTCGTAGGTCATCCCGGATAGGAAGGCTCCTATCACGTCGGTGTCAGCGACATTAAAGAGCTCGTTGCACTGCTAGGAGAAGCACCGGATGTACCCACGGAGGGTCTCACCAGCCTTCTAAAGGTGGTTCTTGAGGTCCCATGGGTTTCCAGGGTGCTTGTATGTGCCCTGGAAGTTCCCCACAAAGATCTCCTTTAGATCCGCCCAACTTTGGATTGCATTGGACGGTAGGTGTTCCAACCACGCTCGTGCCGAATCGACTAAGAATAGTGGAAGGTTGTAGATAATGAAGTCATCATTATCCGCACCATCGACTTGACAGGCAAGCTGATAGTCTTCGAGCCAAAGTCTGGGGTTTGTCTCCCCAGAGTACTTAGGGATATTGGTAGGTGGACGGTACCTTGGCGGGAAACAGCGTTGAGGATGTGCCGGCCGAAGGCCTGTGGGCCCGATAGGCTGGGTGTCGGGGACCTAATACCAGGGTACCCCAGAAGGTGGAACCAATAACCACTGAACGTTAAAAACTTCTGGACGCATAAGAGCACCGTTTCATCCCTTGTTCGAATAATAGGAGTTTGGTTCCACCTAACCCGACGCCTTTTGAGATAGCTCTGCCTCGCCCGAGGGCTCAGGGTTAGTCTCCGTCTCGCCCGACGCCTTTGGGGCGGGCTCGGTCTCATCTGAGGGCCGAGGGATAGACTCCGTCTCGCCCGACACCTTTGAGGTGGCTCTGCCTTGCCCGAGGGCTTAGGGCTAATCTCCGTCTCGCCTGACGCCTTTAGGGCGGGCTTGGTCTCGCCCGAGGGCTGAGGGATAGATTCCGCCTCGCCCGACCCCGGAGGGGCAGGGTTGGTCTCGCCCAAGAGATAGGGATTGGTCTCCGTTTCGCCCGACGGCAAGGAATGAGCCTCACCCTGCTCCATATCGAAAGACTGGATTCATCTTACCTGACAACTTTTCCCTGTTCCCTCAAGATGATAGGTACAAGGCAAGACAAGACGTTCGGGTCAACCATGGCTCCAGGGACCATACTCTATGCCCTGACAGGAAAAGTACTGCCAGGGGATGACGAGACAGGTGCTTTAGACCTTTTTGGGTGCTGCAGAGCCCGAAAGGTTGCACGGGTGCGTGTTCCTCGCCCTGTAGAGTTGTAGGCGCCGCCTTCAACCCTGGGACATGGAACCCGACGAAGATATACGACAACCATGCTATCTCCACGAACGACGGATATTCCATCACCATGCTATGGACCGAGGGAGCGGCGCCCGCTTCCCGACCCCTCAGGTCCGCCAAGTCAGAAGGCCTTGACCACGGCGTTACACCGGACCCTAACCTCTCGTCCCTCCGACAAAGACTCATAGAAACCAGAAGGCATGCGGAGCAGGGTCGGGAGAGGCTAATAAGTTAAAACCACTGTACTACAGCCCATACCCTGCATAGGGCAGCATTCTGTAATCAACCTGACATTCTACAGAGACATCGACAGTATTGTAGGCACCTATCTTCCTTCACACTCATCAGGATGAAAAACGAGGCTGGGTAGACGTGAGCCACAAGATTAGGAAAAGCCCTTATCCTTGTAAAGCCAGCCCCTTTATCTATAAAAGGGATGCGCTTCTCCCATCAAAGGGGAGAAAAACTTGGGACCAGAAAAGAAGACACACCTACATACAGTCAAGCTGCTATGAAGCCCTTGGCCTCCTTTCAACCCTTCCATCAGAGACTTGGGACCAGTCCCTCTCTCGATCATTTGTACCCCTTACTACAGATCGTTCACGGTGCTAATAACACAAGCAGCAACAAACTGGATGTAGGGACATTTGGCCCAAACCAGTATAAATCTTGTGTCCTTTAGCGCACCATCCGAGCCTAATGCGCATTACTATAAATTTACTTGCCAGTGCTCGTACGAAATACCGACAGTTGGCGTGCCAGGTAGGGGACTTTGCACGTTCCAGAAAAGGCCTCGGATGGCCACCCACACAATCAGCTGGGCCCCGGGCACACACGTGCGTTTTCGGTGACCTAGATTTCATCATCACACTAGGAGGAGAGCTGGCTCTCACTCACACAGCCGCCCCATCTCTCCCTTCCATCGACCTCAGCCATCTTAGGCTTGAGGGCCCGCCGGGCAACTCCCTTGGACCCCAGTCATCAAGGGAGGTCACGCACAATGTCACTCTATGTCCGGAAGGTCCCGTACGGAGCGCCTCGACAGTGTTTCTGTTTGGTCTTCGCAACGCTGCGGCGACCGTTGGCCACCCTCTGGCACTACGTATGATTCAGTCACCCACGGACATTGAGTTCATGGGGGTGATTGAGCATGATACGGAGACCCTCTACGGGCTCCTCAACGAGGATCCAGGATCGTTCTCCAGCTCGGATTCCAGTAGGGGGAGCCACCACCCTTCTCGGGAATGCTTCATGATGCAGACCCCCGAGGGTCATGTCGAAAGTGTTTCTAGGGAAGAGGTCACCCCTATGAACAACCCTGATGGTGGATCCGGGGAAGAGACGGCAGCCCCATCTCGCCTAAGGATGGAGCAGCTGAGGGCCCGTCAGCAAGGGCTCGTCCGGGAGTACGTGGACATCAATCAGGAGATTGAGCGCCGCAAAGACGGGGGGCGCGCATGCCACAGCCCGCACCGTACACCAAAGGATCCTCACCGACGATGGGACCCTTCCTCACTTTGCCCGAGCTAGCCAGAACATCGCCGCAGCAACCACCTTGCTGCATGGCCTTCCGGAGGCTGCGACAGCCGAAGATCGCCGGGCCCACAGGGAGATTCGCACGTTGCTTGAGCGTGCGGCGGCGCAGCAGGCAGAAAGTTCGTTGTCTCAACGACACGAAGCCGACACCAGCCAGCGCTCGCCCTTAGTATGTCCCACCAGGGACGCGTCCGTTCACCAAACACCGCCAGCCGGCAGGTAGCCCTCCGCTGTCCCAGTACATCAATGCCTCGGCCATGGCTGCGACGTATGCAACATCATCGATGCTCGGAAATGCGCCCATGGCGATGACGAAGAAGCAGCACACCATGGCTACCATCCTCGACGTGGCGGACGCTACGACAGCAACGAAGACCGAAGCCTGAGCCCCGACCTGCTAGGTCCTCAGGCCTTTGGTCGGCACATCCTCAACGCCGCGTTCCCCCTAAGGTATCGACCGCCTACCAACATCCCTAAATATTCTGGCGAAACAAATCCCGGGCTTTAGCTCGAAGACTATCGGCTTGCATGTCAGGCCAGTGGTGCGAGTGATGACAATTTCATTATTCGCAATCTCCCGCTGTTCTTGGCTGATTCGGCACGAGCATGGCTGGAGCACCTACCGTCCAATACTATTTAGAGTTGGGCGGATCTGACGGAGATCTTCGTGGGCAACTTCTAGGGCACGTACAAACACCCTAGAAACCCATGGGACCTCAAGAACTGCCGCTAGAAGGCCAATGAAACCCTTCGCGGGTACATTTGGTGCTTCTCTCGGCAGTGCAAGGAGCTCCCTAACGTCGCCAATGCTGATGTGATAGGA
Organism: Miscanthus floridulus; assembly: GCF_019320115.1. Lineage (NCBI taxonomy): Eukaryota > Viridiplantae > Streptophyta > Magnoliopsida > Poales > Poaceae > Miscanthus > Miscanthus floridulus. The sequence goes on from NC_089587.1 coordinate 74,668,858, forward strand.
GCCTTTCTGTCTGGAACAACATGCGAATCCCTGGTCCACAAGTTAGGACGCAGGGGCCCACAGACTACCAAGGAACTCTTGGACATCGCCACCAGTCATGCCTCTGGAGAGGAGGTGGTCGGAGCCATCTTTGATCGCTCTAATGGAAAGATGAGGCGGGACGAGGACACCGGCGAAGGCGCCTCCAACTGTCCCGCCAAAAGGAAAAATAAGAAGCAACGGCGCGACAACTCACTCGTGGCCACTGTCGACCACAAAGGTGGTCGGAAGCCCGCGGAGGGTACTCCGAACCACTTCGAGAAAATGCTCGAGGGGCCATGCCCAAACCACGCCTTCCCAGCCAAGCATCTATACAAGGATTGTGGCCTCATGCGCAAATACTTGGCCGGGGGTCTTAACAAAGGGGAGCAGGGGAAGGAGCCTGTTCCCACCACAGACGACGTAGAGGAGAAGGATGACGCCTTCCCAACGCCGACCGGCGCCCTCATGATCTTCGGAGGATCGACGGTCTACGACTCCAAGCGTCGCCAGAAACTCGCGCGCCACGAAGTCTATACAGCCAGACCGGCCATGCCAGCCTTCCTCTGGTGGTCGGAATCTGCCATAACCTTCGACCGGACCGACCATCCGGATGCTGTCCCACATCCGAGAAGGTACCCGCTTGTTGTCGATCCGATCGTCGGACCAAAGCGGCTCACAAAAGTACTGATGGACGGAGGCAGCGGCCTCAACATCATGTACGCCAAGACTCTCGACGAGATGGGCGTCGATCGAACGAACCTCCACCCCATCCGAGCGCCTTTCCATGGCGTCGTGCCTGGTAGGCAAGCCGTACCACTGGGACAGATCGACCTACCCATCACTTTCGGGATCGGTCCAATTACCGGACTGAGACCCTCACCTTCGATGTAGTGGGGTTCCCGGGGACTTTCCATGCCATTCTAGGGCGACCATGCTACGCGAAGTTCATGGCCGTCCCCAATTATACGTTCCTTAAGCTGAAGATGCCGGGCCCCCGGGGGGTCATCACCATCGGCACCTCCTTCCAGCGCGCTTATGAGTGCGAGGTCGAATGCTGCGGACATGCATCCGCAATCATCGCCTCTAAAGAACTCACCACCCTCTAGGAAGAGGTTGTTGAAGAGGCACCCGACGCGAAGAAATCAACCGGGTCGTTCGAATCAGCAGAAGGCTCTAGGGAGGTCCTCTTAGACCCCAGCAGCTCTGAGGGCAAAAAAGTCCGTATCGGGACCGCGCTCTCCTCCGAATAGAAAAGCGCGCTCGTCGACTTCCTCCGTGACAACAAAGACATCTTTGCGTAGAAACCCTCGGATATGCTGAGCATCCCGAGGGAGGTCGCCGAGCATACTCTCTAGATCCTCCTGGGCTCCAAGCCGGTAAAGCAACGCCTACGCCGCTTTGACGAGGAGAAACGTAGGGCCATCGGTGAGGAGATAGCCAAACGGCTGGCCGTAGGATTCATTAAGGAAGTATACCACCTAGAGTGGTTAGCGAATCCCGTTCTTGTGCGAAAAAAGAGCAGGAAATGGAGCATGTGTGTCGGTTATACCAGCCTCAACAAAGCATGTTCAAAGGATCTGTTTCCTTTGCCACGAATAGACCAAACAGTCGACTCCACCTCAGGGTGCGAAACCCTCTACTTCCTTGACGCATACTTCGGTTACCACCAAATCGCGATGAAAGAGTCCGACCAGCTCGCGACATCTTTTATCACCCCCTTCGGATCATTTTGCTACATTTCAATGCCTTTCGGTCTGAAGAATGCTGGGGCAATGTACCAGCGCTGTATGCTCAGTTGCTTTGGAGACCTCATCAGGCGAACCGTTGAGGCCTATGTTGATGACATCGTAGTCAAATCCAAACAAGCTGACCACCTTGTCGCCGACCTTGAGCAAACCTTTGCAAAACTCTAGGCAAACGACATCAAACTCAATCCCAAAAAATGTGTTTTCGGGGTCCCAAGGGGCATGCTTCTCGACTTCATCGTCTCCGAGCGTGGCATCGAAGCCAACCCGGAGAAAATATCAGCCATCACGAGGATGGGCCCGATTCAAAACATAAAGGGGGTTCAGCGGATCACAGGGTGTCTAGCTACCCTCAGCCGATTCATTTCATGCCTCAGCGAACGAGGACTCCCCCTTTATCGACTCTTGAAGAAATCTGACCGCTTCGAGTGGACAGCCGAGGCTCAGGAGGCGCTTGACATGTGTGACAGAACCGCCCAATTTATACAAGATCAAGTACGGCTGTCCCCGCTTAACACGTTGACACGCGCATACTCTCACTTATATAAACCCGGTAGTCCGCCGAGTGTCACACAGGACCTCGGTAAATCAACATCACAACCAAGATCGCGTGATTAAGCAAATACACATCACATACACAGAGTTGCAGCGGAAATAATATTACAAATAGGTTCATAAATAATAATACAAGTTTGGATTTCAAAACCGATTAGTGAAAACAACATTGCTTTTGAAGGATTTCATTAATATGAGTTCCAAATACATTGCTAGCATAAGTGACATCCTCAGACAAAAGCATGTAGATGAGAAGTGAATATAGAGTCACCGAGCCCACCGGCGGTTAGCCACCATCTTCAATAGGCCAAAACCTCACCTGCAACATGGTGGGATAAACCCTGAGTACTCGAATGTACTCAGCTAGACTTACCCGTCATAACCAGAAATAAAATTGACTCCAAGGAGTATGCAAGGCTTTATAAGTGGAGGTAGCTTGACAACATTTTGCATAAAAAGCGATTAACTCAATTATACAATTATAATTCTGTCATCAAGTTAATTAGAACTATCCATCTCTAGATTAGCAACTATCCTGTGCCACACATGTGGTATATCTTTTTAGAGCATACAATAGTAACCATAGCAGGTATAGTAATTCCATGTTTATCCGAACCATCACATTCCATAATCCAATTACTACGATGTTGGGACTAGCCAAGTTTCTCACTATCCGGGAGAGACGGCGATTCGAATCGATTTCAACCAGCTGGGAATTTATTCCTAACACAAACCCAGGCAGACCAGATCAACGGTCACCTTAGGTCACCTTTGGTACAACTCAGGTACACATTTCGCGGGTCCGTACTGCGCCGCACAATCTGGGACACCAGATGCCAGGACGTTCAGGCCTAGCCTGCCCTTGGGCTCAGTCTGATCGTCCCCCGGAAGGAGCGCACAACAAAACGGGTCCCGGCCTGAGTTGAATTACTCGGCTTCGCGGTCGGAACGAGTTATCCGGCCAGCTAAGTGAGAGGCATGCGTTCAATCTTGTCAGAAGCGCCAACAACGGTACGGTCCTTAATCGACACAGACGGAATCACATGAGTCAACCTACACATAGACTCCGCCCGGCCTCGATTTACTTTTACCCCATGGTTCTTTTCCACGATAGCAAATATAGCCAACCGTGCTTCGGTATCCACCTATATCTCGCAGGTGACAGGATATCACCCGACTTCTACCGGTCTAAGCATGGCTAAGCATATATTCGATCCTGGACCTATACTGGTTAAAGGTGTAATATCTGGACAAGGAATTTATATGCATCAAGTGGTTCCATTCAACTCTTCTAACCTAATGCCTCAATCATAAGTACTTAAGTAATCATTTGTAAAATACTGGGAGACTTAAAATGCTCCGGGGCTTGCCTGGGATCCGACACAAGTCAGTTCAGTTAGCTTGCACTGACTTGGTGACATCTCCACTCTAGGCATGCACTCCAGGGTCCTTCCATCCTCGGGATGGATCCACCAACACCATCTTCGGGCTTGGCTCCAACATCGCATCCTTCACGTGGTTCATCTAGCGTACCTAAATGAGATGCAAGATGCATGTGTATGAATGTGATGAAGGATAACACAACATGCATCACATAAGCTTTCAAGACAAACACAAGATTATGCAAGACATAGACACCAGTAGCTATTTTAACTAACATCACACAACTAACTATAGAGAGCAAGCACATCAAGCATGACACAAGTTTAACAAGGTCACAAGTATCATAACTTGATCATCAACAAGGGCATAAGCCACACTTAGCAATATACAAGCAACCACTATAATTGGAATCTGCCAATTTCGGGACATGCAAACAGCAGCTACAAGATTTAGCTATAACTAGAGTTACACAAATCCAAATGACTTGCAAGAAGACATTCTGGAAAGCTTATGAATTTATCTACAATTCATATTTAATCATCTTAGCATGATTCTCAAGTTAACTAAGTCAAATATATACATTTACAGAAACTGGTCTAAACAAGACAGAGAGTAATCAATTCTGTAACCCAACTTTAAACAGGCATAACTCACAAACTACTTGGCCAAATACCACCAAATTTTAACAGAATCTAGATACATGAATTATCTACAACTTTGTTATTATCACCAAAAACTCATTCAAATCCTAACTAGATCAAACACTAGCATCTTTCAGATCTGCTCCGACTAAAATCAAAACCTGACAGAAGACTTAAAAGTCATGTAACTCCTACACTATCTGGCCTATGACCTTACAATTTGAACACAAGCAAGATCATGAAATTTTCTACAACTTTTGTATTCACTACAACCATAGCAAACATCATTTACACCACGAAAATAATTGCACAAGCAAAACTACAAATCCAGCCCAACAGCAGTGGTATAGAAAACTGATAGCATCTTCAGAGAAGCATAACTGGAGTTCTAGACCTCCAACAAACATGAACCATAACTTTTTGAAAAGCTTAGGAAGTTACCTACAACTTTCTTATTCTCATATTAAGATGATTCTACAGTTAGAAGGGTCAATTAATCCAATAATTGCATCTCTGTCCAAAACATAGACAGAAACTGACATGCCACTTTAAACAGCTATAAATGGAGTTATATATGTCCAATAAATGTGGTTCTAGACTCTTTAGAAAGCTTAGCAAATTCTAAACAACTTTGTTGTAAACACCTAAAGCTAATTCTACTACTAAGAAGGCCCCACAGTAAGAACAAGGAAACCCTGTCTGGGTTTGGGCAGAAACAGCCACAGAGATTTAAGCAAGTATAACTCAAGATCTACTTACCCAAAAATCATGATATTTAACTTTTTGGAAAGCTTAAGAAAAGTACTACAACTCATGTATTTTCATCAAGTCATGATTCATAACTTAACTGAGCCAATTAATTCAAACATGCAGAACTGTTCAGAGTAGAAGCAAAGCAATACAAGGCATTTGTTATTTTTATAACTCTTAAAATATAAATCCTAAACTCATGAAATTTTTACCAGACAACAACAATCATCTTAGTAGCACTCCACAAAAATTTCACAATTATTTGAGCACAACAACTGCAGTTATAAAAAAAAACAAATAAGACTAGCATTCAAACCCTAACTGCACAAATCCATTTTTACAGCTACAACTTTAAACTAAAACCTGACATATTATAGATCTAGTGCATAGAGAATTTCACAAGGATTCCAAAAAGTCCTCATTTGCTAATTTACGAATTTCCTATGATTTACTATGAAGTTTCAAAGTTTTACCCGATTTACAACAAATAAGTCCCTCGAGGCACTATTCACATGAGTCAATGACATTGCATTTAGGCCCTTCCCTTTAGTCGAATTTGAGGACGAAGTCCCTGTCGCGAATTGCAGCAGAGGAGGCGCGGGAGTTCGCTGTTACCGGCCGGAGGAGGCTCGTCGTCGGCGATGGGGCGGCGGTGGAGCACCAGGGACCTCGCGCTCACCCATGGGACAACTTGTCTTGGCACGAGGCAGCTCGTGGTGGCCCGGCCACGTGCGCCGGCGGCCGCAGTAGGCGACTGCACGGTGGCGGCGGAGCTCCCGGCGACGGCGAGGCCGGGGGTGGGTGGTACGGGTTCTGGGAAACCATGAGGAGGTGTTGGTGCTGCTGGCTAGGAGCGGGGAAGCACGGAGGCAGGGAACGGCGGCAGCGAATCGGAGCTTGGCTCGCCGGCCATGGTGGTGCTCGGCGCGGAGCGGAGCGGAGCAAGGAGACACGAGAGGGAGGAGGAGAATGGAGAGAGCAGGGGGCAGGGCTCGGGCTTTCAAGGCGAGCGAGCACGGTGCCGTGGCACGCATGCGGGCGAGCGCGAGGCCACGCGGCAACGGCTTGCTGTGCTCGGTCGGCCATTGGCGCTGCCCAGCAGTTCAAAAACTGAGGGAGCTACTAATACCACCACAAACAAACGACTGAAACTCCGACTTTCCCATCCTATAACTCCCGATCCGGTGGTCCTGTGATCAAGAAACAAGAGGAAAAGTTGTACATCTATGTGAGGTGAACAATATTGCCTTAAGGATCAAGAGCTAAGTCGGCCTAGATTTGGAGATATGGATCTTCAAAGGAGGGTACATCAAAACTGAGTTCTGTAGTTCAGTTACGGCTGACTGAAACCGCATTCTTCTCCCTCTTCTACTCCCTAGTACATCTCGTTTCAGCAAAAACGTCAGTAATACAAGTTGTATATCTATGGGAGTACTACAACTTCTATTAAAGGTTCATGAATTGGTTTGGCTTGGTTTGGGAGATACAGAGCACCAAATAAGCTAACCTGAAACTAAAATTCCCGTTCCCAGACTTAGAAAAATTTCAAGTGCTGAAAACAGCTGCTGATTCAAAGTTCGAGCCTCGGTTTGACTTGCTTACAAGCTGATCTAGCTCTTGGTCCAAACATAAAGTTTGTTGTACATAACATGGACTCCAACTTTTATTTAGGTTCCACTGCCATGCAAACACTCTAAGCTGCAGTTCAAACCAAGTCAAGGTAGCATCACTATAAAGCTTAAATCACCCTTTTTGATCTATTGGAGCATTTTCTGGCCACCTGCTCAACATGAACCCTTCATAACTTTTGTTCATGAGTGCAAGTAGAGTTGTTTGAGCAAGGTACCAAGGTTTGGTTAAAGTCATAGGTTTCCATCCACTTGATAAAGCAATTCATGCAAAGATATGACTTATCATTTCATGTGACTTCTTGATTCCGAACTTCATGAAACTTTTCCACGGGTCTAGATGGATGCATGTGGATGTAATATACATGGAATAAGCATGTTTAACATTACTCTTGCATAATCTTAACAAGGGTCCATGTAAGCAAATGTGCGTGGCCCAAGTTTAAGTTGGAGCTCCATCATGTGGATTTGATCTTGACACCTTCATTACCACTCGACATGTCATGTTTGAGCTCAAACCCATTGCTTAACTGGTGACAAACACCTGAGGTGTTACAGCCTTCCCCCCTTAAAGGAATCGCGTCCCGAGATTCGGTGCGAAAGACTTTTAAGGGAAGAGAAACATGTCATCGAGTTTCCAACATCTGTGATAGCATTAGGCTACTTAAATTTGGAGTATCAGAGAGGCTAATTGGGTCAAGACACTTTTTGATACTTGCTCTTCGCAGTAAGTTTGGTCTGAAGAATTTTCTTCGTTGGTGTCCATAAAGCATTGTTACATTGGGAGGAATCCAAGATAGCACGGTCCTGCGTACTTCATCCTCGATGTACGAAGAGTGATACAAGCGTAGACTAAATTCTTGTAACATCTACTTCCCTAGTGGATATAGCATAGACCATATGGACTTTGCACTAGATCATAATCTCCTGAAGGATACTCGTTGCAATGGTTCCATGTGTGCAGTTCTCTTTTTCTGATAACCACACCGTATTATCTGAGTCCGTTGAGTGAGCGGTGAATGTGATAGCTGACTCTGTTGGCCCAATGTTCTCGATGATCATTCTTTAGGGAGCCTTTGGACCCAAGTTGCAACAGTGATCTAGGTTGAATCTGATGCAACCTCTTGGGTAAAAACACCTGGAAGGTACCAAAGAACAAGTCCGTCTTGTAAATCCTTGCTGAAGAAGGATGATAGCGAGGTCTGGAAGGCAACAAAGGTTGTAGTTATTCACCCTCTGGAGAAATAGTACACCACTAAGCAGGTTGAGCACAATTTGACTTTATGGTGCAGTGGCGCAGTAAGTTGATTTGACTAACACTATAGCAAAACTAGCTTTGTTGAACTACATTGGACATTGAAGCCTCCTTTTCCAATCCAACGAGAATGACATAAGTTGCTTACTAGATGATCGACGTCATTACAGGGACCGTCAAGTAGAGTCACTTGTCTACCGTCTTGCAGTCTGTTATGGTTTATGTCAGTGACCTGTTCTTCAAAGGTTATCCTTTGGACGACTCCAGAAGGAAGTCCTATGGTTTCTAGTTCGACGTACAGATCTTTTGACAAGATAAGGAGAGATAATCAAGGAGGAGCTCACGTGAAAATAACACATCGATGTAGTCCTGCAATGGATCATGACTAGAAACTTCGATACCAGCGCGTGCCGAGCAGCACAACCTTGTGGCTGCAGTCCACAGGATGCCCTCGGTTTCGTCGCGGCACCATAGCTCGCTAATCGTGTCACCATTACTGAACATACAACCCACAAGCATTCTCACGTAGCACAAATTTGGTTGCATAAGAGCAAGCACAATGAGAAGGAGGGATAGCAACAAAGGTAGTCACAAGGTTAGGAGTCAACAAGTAGGGGATCCGAAGATCAAAACACAGCGCAAGAAAACATAGTCTAATTGCCGAAGACAACTGAGCCGGGGACTCTTGCAAAATTTCCAAATACGCCTTGTGTCCACCAAAGTGATTACCATATAATGATGAACATGAGATTTGGTCTTGCCGAGCAGCAACATGAGATCAAGACTGATGAACATACAGAGACTTGAAAAAAAGTTGGAGACAAAACAACGGGATGCAAGGGACAGAGCCAATGCACTGACTAGGGATTCAGTTGATAAAGCAACGACATGACCTACGAGGAAAAGGTTCCAAAGCTAGGATAGATAGCGATTAGCATTGCACCAGATCATCTGTAGAAGAAGGAGCAATAAGGCTCGACAAGGATTTTAGAGCAAAGTCCTCCCACACAAGAGTGGGACAACCATGACACATGCAAGCAAAGAATGGAGCTAAGCTTGGGCTTAAGGTTAGGCAAAGACATGGATAAAGGTCTCTGTAGCACAACGTTCAATGGCTAGCAACCACATGTACAGGCTCAGGCTCCTAAGAGAGAACTTAATTGAAAATGACAACCATGAGATTACCAAAACTTGGACGTTGTTCTAGGATAGCGCTCTTCAACACTCATATGCTTTCCGAGGACAAGGAGTGACAGCTACGGCACTATCTAGATTACGAGCATCCGCACTTACATCATGGTCTTAAGCAAGCATTTCGAAATACTCAATCTAATTAGCTTAAGCGACTATTACTAAGCACAAGGTTCGTTCATAATAAGCAGTCACCTACAGCAACACTACTACACATATTATGCGAACATGGTAGTAAGGTACTGTTATCCTTTATTTCCTTTTTACAGAGTAGGTGGATATCTCTACAAAACAAGTTTTACTTACATTTAGCAATTTAGTTTTCAAAGGGGTGAACCTTTTGCTAACTATTATCTTGTCATCTATTCCTTTGGAAGCCAACGTACGAGGCAAAGCTAATCACACACTAACTTCAAGCATAACTATTCAAGCAGCATGGGACAAGGCATTTTGGCTAGCTTCACACGGGGAAAATAGTGACATCACATTGATCACAAGTTACTTAGCATTAGAACAAGGTGAGGGAAGCATATTTATGCACAAGCACAATCATGATGCATGCTCGTCCTACTCGTCCTCACAAAATTGCCAGCCTAAGGCGGCAATCACGTTCTATGTCGGTGGCATAACACGTACTCTCTCGACATATAGCTAGTCGTCAGCTACATTCAATCTACGTATTCGTGGTTAGCATACCTGCAGGCAAATTCATTACAGCCCATCCCCACAAGAGATAAATAAGCACACAATGAAAGCAGTAAACTAAGATACTCTCCATATATACATCCCCAAATGTATATACTTCGATATCCATAGCTACCCGATAATTATACCCGCAATTAAGTACCTTCATATATACATGTATGTGACATGTAAATATTCCAGTAACCATAGCTAACTCTCCCCTAGACCGATAGTCGGACGGTCATGCTCTCACAACTCACACTTACCTGGGCGTAGAGGCAATTGATCCATACATTACCATTCAAGTGAATGGCATCCATACAATAGCACGCCGTATGGACGACGAAAGAAAAAAAAAATGCAATAAAGTACATCCCCCAAAGTTAGTACTTAGATAGCCACCTAATATTCCTTAACTGGGCATAAAGGAGGATGTCGCTAGCATAGTTTTGCAATTAAGTTTTGACAGATTTGCCTATCGCTAAAGTTTTAGTCAAAATAGGCTTTTTAAAACCAAAACTTTGTTTTTAAAACGACATACATGACAATATTATGCTTAATCTCGCTCTGATACCAGCTGTGACAGAACCGCCCAATTTATACAAGATCAAGTACGGCTGTCCCCGCTTAACACGTTGACACGCGCATACTCTCACTTATATAAACCCGGTAGTCCGCCGAGTGTCACACAGGACCTCGGTAAATCAACATCACAACCAAGATCGCGTGATTAAGCAAATACACATCACATACACAGAGTTGCAGCGGAAATAATATTACAAATAGGTTCATAAATAATAATACAAGTTTGGATTTCAAAACCGATTAGTGAAAACAACATTGCTTTTGAAGGATTTCATTAATATGAGTTCCAAATACATTGCTAGCATAAGTGACATCCTCAGACAAAAGCATGTAGATGAGAAGTGAATATAGAGTCACCGAGCCCACCGGCGGTTAGCCACCATCTTCAATAGGCCAAAACCTCACCTGCAACATGGTGGGATAAACCCTGAGTACTCGAATGTACTCAGCTAGACTTACCCGTCATAACCAGAAATAAAATTGACTCCAAGGAGTATGCAAGGCTTTATAAGTGGAGGTAGCTTGACAACATTTTGCATAAAAAGCGATTAACTCAATTATACAATTATAATTCTGTCATCAAGTTAATTAGAACTATCCATCTCTAGATTAGCAACTATCCTGTGCCACACATGTGGTATATCTTTTTAGAGCATACAATAGTAACCATAGCAGGTATAGTAATTCCATGTTTATCCGAACCATCACATTCCATAATCCAATTACTACGATGTTGGGACTAGCCAAGTTTCTCACTATCCGGGAGAGACGGCGATTCGAATCGATTTCAACCAGCTGGGAATTTATTCCTAACACAAACCCAGGCAGACCAGATCAACGGTCACCTTAGGTCACCTTTGGTACAACTCAGGTACACATTTCGCGGGTCCGTACTACGCCGCACAATCTGGGACACCAGATGCCAGGACGTTCAGGCCTAGCCTGCCCTTGGGCTCAGTCTGATCGTCCCCCGGAAGGAGCGCACAACAAAACGGGTCCCGGCCTGAGTTGAATTACTCGGCTTCGCGGTCGGAACGAGTTATCCGGCCAGCTAAGTGAGAGGCATGCGTTCAATCTTGTCAGAAGCGCCAACAACGGTACGGTCCTTAATCGACACAGACGGAATCACATGAGTCAACCTACACATAGACTCCGCCCGGCCTCGATTTACTTTTACCCCATGGTTCTTTTCCACGATAGCAAATATAGCCAACCGTGCTTCGGTATCCACCTATATCTCGCAGGTGACAGGATATCACCCGACTTCTACCGGTCTAAGCATGGCTAAGCATATATTCGATCCTGGACCTATACTGGTTAAAGGTGTAATATCTGGACAAGGAATTTATATGCATCAAGTGGTTCCATTCAACTCTTCTAACCTAATGCCTCAATCATAAGTACTTAAGTAATCATTTGTAAAATACTGGGAGACTTAAAATGCTCCGGGGCTTGCCTGGGATCCGACACAAGTCAGTTCAGTTAGCTTGCACTGACTTGGTGACATCTCCACTCTAGGCATGCACTCCAGGGTCCTTCCATCCTCGGGATGGATCCACCAACACCATCTTCGGGCTTGGCTCCAACATCGCATCCTTCACGTGGTTCATCTAGCGTACCTAAATGAGATGCAAGATGCATGTGTATGAATGTGATGAAGGATAACACAACATGCATCACATAAGCTTTCAAGACAAACACAAGATTATGCAAGACATAGACACCAGTAGCTATTTTAACTAACATCACACAACTAACTATAGAGAGCAAGCACATCAAGCATGACACAAGTTTAACAAGGTCACAAGTATCATAACTTGATCATCAACAAGGGCATAAGCCACACTTAGCAATATACAAGCAACCACTATAATTGGAATCTGCCAATTTCGGGACATGCAAACAGCAGCTACAAGATTTAGCTATAACTAGAGTTACACAAATCCAAATGACTTGCAAGAAGACATTCTGGAAAGCTTATGAATTTATCTACAATTCATATTTAATCATCTTAGCATGATTCTCAAGTTAACTAAGTCAAATATATACATTTACAGAAACTGGTCTAAACAAGACAGAGAGTAATCAATTCTGTAACCCAACTTTAAACAGGCATAACTCACAAACTACTTGGCCAAATACCACCAAATTTTAACAGAATCTAGATACATGAATTATCTACAACTTTGTTATTATCACCAAAAACTCATTCAAATCCTAACTAGATCAAACACTAGCATCTTTCAGATCTGCTCCGACTAAAATCAAAACCTGACAGAAGACTTAAAAGTCATGTAACTCCTACACTATCTGGCCTATGACCTTACAATTTGAACACAAGCAAGATCATGAAATTTTCTACAACTTTTGTATTCACTACAACCATAGCAAACATCATTTACACCACGAAAATAATTGCACAAGCAAAACTACAAATCCAGCCCAACAGCAGTGGTATAGAAAACTGATAGCATCTTCAGAGAAGCATAACTGGAGTTCTAGACCTCCAACAAACATGAACCATAACTTTTTGAAAAGCTTAGGAAGTTACCTACAACTTTCTTATTCTCATATTAAGATGATTCTACAGTTAGAAGGGTCAATTAATCCAATAATTGCATCTCTGTCCAAAACATAGACAGAAACTGACATGCCACTTTAAACAGCTATAAATGGAGTTATATATGTCCAATAAATGTGGTTCTAGACTCTTTAGAAAGCTTAGCAAATTCTAAACAACTTTGTTGTAAACACCTAAAGCTAATTCTACTACTAAGAAGGCCCCACAGTAAGAACAAGGAAACCCTGTCTGGGTTTGGGCAGAAACAGCCACAGAGATTTAAGCAAGTATAACTCAAGATCTACTTACCCAAAAATCATGATATTTAACTTTTTGGAAAGCTTAAGAAAAGTACTACAACTCATGTATTTTCATCAAGTCATGATTCATAACTTAACTGAGCCAATTAATTCAAACATGCAGAACTGTTCAGAGTAGAAGCAAAGCAATACAAGGCATTTGTTATTTTTATAACTCTTAAAATATAAATCCTAAACTCATGAAATTTTTACCAGACAACAACAATCATCTTAGTAGCACTCCACAAAAATTTCACAATTATTTGAGCACAACAACTGCAGTTATAAAAAAAAACAAATAAGACTAGCATTCAAACCCTAACTGCACAAATCCATTTTTACAGCTACAACTTTAAACTAAAACCTGACATATTATAGATCTAGTGCATAGAGAATTTCACAAGGATTCCAAAAAGTCCTCATTTGCTAATTTACGAATTTCCTATGATTTACTATGAAGTTTCAAAGTTTTACCCGATTTACAACAAATAAGTCCCTCGAGGCACTATTCACATGAGTCAATGACATTGCATTTAGGCCCTTCCCTTTAGTCGAATTTGAGGACGAAGTCCCTGTCGCGAATTGCAGCAGAGGAGGCGCGGGAGTTCGCTGTTACCGGCCGGAGGAGGCTCGTCGTCGGCGATGGGGCGGCGGTGGAGCACCAGGGACCTCGCGCTCACCCATGGGACAACTTGTCTTGGCACGAGGCAGCTCGTGGTGGCCCGGCCACGTGCGCCGGCGGCCGCAGTAGGCGACTGCACGGTGGCGGCGGAGCTCCCGGCGACGGCGAGGCCGGGGGTGGGTGGTACGGGTTCTGGGAAACCATGAGGAGGTGTTGGTGCTGCTGGCTAGGAGCGGGGAAGCACGGAGGCAGGGAACGGCGGCAGCGAATCGGAGCTTGGCTCGCCGGCCATGGTGGTGCTCGGCGCGGAGCGGAGCGGAGCAAGGAGACACGAGAGGGAGGAGGAGAATGGAGAGAGCAGGGGGCAGGGCTCGGGCTTTCAAGGCGAGCGAGCACGGTGCCGTGGCACGCATGCGGGCGAGCGCGAGGCCACGCGGCAACGGCTTGCTGTGCTCGGTCGGCCATTGGCGCTGCCCAGCAGTTCAAAAACTGAGGGAGCTACTAATACCACCACAAACAAACGACTGAAACTCCGACTTTCCCATCCTATAACTCCCGATCCGGTGGTCCTGTGATCAAGAAACAAGAGGAAAAGTTGTACATCTATGTGAGGTGAACAATATTGCCTTAAGGATCAAGAGCTAAGTCGGCCTAGATTTGGAGATATGGATCTTCAAAGGAGGGTACATCAAAACTGAGTTCTGTAGTTCAGTTACGGCTGACTGAAACCGCATTCTTCTCCCTCTTCTACTCCCTAGTACATCTCGTTTCAGCAAAAACGTCAGTAATACAAGTTGTATATCTATGGGAGTACTACAACTTCTATTAAAGGTTCATGAATTGGTTTGGCTTGGTTTGGGAGATACAGAGCACCAAATAAGCTAACCTGAAACTAAAATTCCCGTTCCCAGACTTAGAAAAATTTCAAGTGCTGAAAACAGCTGCTGATTCAAAGTTCGAGCCTCGGTTTGACTTGCTTACAAGCTGATCTAGCTCTTGGTCCAAACATAAAGTTTGTTGTACATAACATGGACTCCAACTTTTATTTAGGTTCCACTGCCATGCAAACACTCTAAGCTGCAGTTCAAACCAAGTCAAGGTAGCATCACTATAAAGCTTAAATCACCCTTTTTGATCTATTGGAGCATTTTCTGGCCACCTGCTCAACATGAACCCTTCATAACTTTTGTTCATGAGTGCAAGTAGAGTTGTTTGAGCAAGGTACCAAGGTTTGGTTAAAGTCATAGGTTTCCATCCACTTGATAAAGCAATTCATGCAAAGATATGACTTATCATTTCATGTGACTTCTTGATTCCGAACTTCATGAAACTTTTCCACGGGTCTAGATGGATGCATGTGGATGTAATATACATGGAATAAGCATGTTTAACATTACTCTTGCATAATCTTAACAAGGGTCCATGTAAGCAAATGTGCGTGGCCCAAGTTTAAGTTGGAGCTCCATCATGTGGATTTGATCTTGACACCTTCATTACCACTCGACATGTCATGTTTGAGCTCAAACCCATTGCTTAACTGGTGACAAACACCTGAGGTGTTACAACATGGTTAAGTGATTTTTAACTAAACCTCCAATCCTAGTTCCTCCATGCAACGGAGAATCCCTCCTACTATATATATCGGCCACCACCCAAGTAGTTAGCTCTGCCTTAGTGGTAGAACGAGAGGAAGAGGGGCATGCTTTCAAGATACAGCGCCCTGTATATTTCATCAGTGAGGTGTTATCTAACTCAAAAACCCGCTACTCCCAAATCTAGAAACTCCTCTACACCGTCCTCATCACCAAAAGGAAGCTCCACCACTACTTCGAGTCACACCCTGTGACAGTAGTGACATCGTTCCCCCTCGGCGAGGTTGTCCGTAGCCATGACGCTACGGGAAGAACCACAAAGTGGGCACTCGAGCTGATGGATCAGGGCATTTCTTATGCCCCCCGAATAGCGATCAAATCTCAGATACTAGCTGACTTCATCGCGGAGTGGACCGAGGTCCAGATGCCACCATCGGTCGTCGATCAAGAGTACTGGACAATGTACTTCGACGGATCACTGATGAAGAAGGGTGCCGGAGCAGGACTAGTTTTTGTATCTCCCCTTGGGGTCCACATGAGGTACATGGTTCGGCTTCATTTCCCCTCATCAAACAATACTACAGAATACGAAGCGCTCATCAATGACCTACGAATCGCCATCAAACTAGGCATCCGATGCCTCGACGTCAGGGGCGACTCTCAGCTGATCATCAACCAGGTCATGAAAGAGTCATGCTGCCACGACGCCAAGATGGAGGCATACTGTCAAGAAGTCCAACGGCTGGAGGACAAGGTCGATGGCCTCAAACTCAATCACATCCCAAGACGCCTCAACGAAGCAGCCGACACGCTTGCGAAAGCAGCGTTCGGTCGAGAGCCAGTCTCGGTAGGCGTCTTTGCCAGTGACCAACAAAAACCCTCAGTACGCTACGCGGGGTCAGAACAAGCCAACGATGGCCCATCTAGTCCAACCCCAGGGGCTGATCCTCCAACTGTTTTGCCCGACCCCGAGGTCATGGAGCTTGAAGAGGACCCAGCAGCGGAGTCCGACCCTCCCGATGACTAGAGAACGCCTTACCTCGACTACCTCCTCCACGACCTGCTACTGGCAGACAAGATGGAAGCCCGACGGCTCGCACGACGCGCCAAGTCCTTCGTCCTTGTAGAGGGCGAACTCTACAAATGGAGTCACATCGAGATTCTGCAACTCTGTATCCCTAGCGAACAGGGAAAACTCCTGCTGGGTGACATCCACGGTGGAGTCTGCGGTCATCATGCCACACCAAGAACTTTGGTTGGAAATGCATTCCGACAAGGTTTCTACTGGCCCACCACAGTAGCCGATGCCGAGCAACTTGTACGCACCTACGAAGGGTGCCAGTACTATGCTCGGCAAACACACCTCCTGGCCCAGGCTCTCCAGATGATCCCCATCACGTGGCCCTTTGCGGTCTGGGGGCTCGACCTAGTTGGGCCACTTAAAAAGGCGCCCGGGGGCTTCACCCACCTGCTTGTCACCATAGACAAGTTTACAAAATAGATTGAAGCTCGACCAATATCCATGATCAAATCTGAGCAAGCGGTGCTATTCTTCCTCGACATCACCCATCGCTTTGGAGTACCAAACTCCATCATCATAGACAATGGCACACAGTTCACCGGCAGGAAATTCGTTCGATTCTGTGATGAACAACACATCCGAATCGACTGGGCAGCCGTCGCACACCCTCGGACGAACGGGCAGGTCGAGCGCACAAACGGCATGCTCCTTCAAGGCCTCAAACCTAGAATTTTCGACCGGTTGAACAAGTTCGGCGCACGCTGGCTCGCTGAGCTCTCGGCCGTGCTCTGGAGCCTAAGGACAACTCCTAGCCGGGCCACCGGCTATACACCCTTCTTCATGGTCTACGGTTCCGAGGCCATTCTTCCAACGGACCTTGACTATGGAGCACCAAGAATCAGAGCATACGACGAACAGGGAGCCAAGGCATCCCACCAAGACGCCGTGGACCAGCTAGAAGAAGCCCGCGATGTCGCCCTCCTCCGTTTGGCGAAGTACCAGCAGGCGTTGCGACGGTACCATAGCCGACGGGTACGAGGTCGAGCCTTCAACGTCGGAGACCTCGTCCTCTGTCTTATGCAGAGCAACAAGAACCACCACAAACTCTCCCCGCCCTGGGAAGGACCCTACGTTGTCACAGAAGTACTTCGCCCAGGCGCCTACCGGTTGAAAACCATCAATGGCGAGGTCTTCACCAACGCCTGGAACATTGAGCAGCTACGTCGTTTCTATCCTTAAAATAAGCATACACTTTTCCTCATTAGATTTTGTTATAACAAAACCCCGATCCTTAGTGACTTCCGACCCCTGCAAGTCGCGAAGGGTTAGACCTCACTCAGGGGCTGGCATGTGATCATAACATGTGACATATGTAAATACAAGTATTGCGCTTGCAAAAACCTCCTGTGTTATAACCATTCTCTAAGTTTTCCATTCCTCTCATAAACGGGTCCTAAGGGCTAAGATTTTGGGAACCAATTCTGAATACGACTGGTAGGACTGCGGGACACCCACGCCCCAGCGGCTACAACCTCTTTGCTCACCAGCCCAATCAGAATTAATTTGCCCACGTCCCTAGTTTATTATGACTTAGACCGTGAGAGGGGTCGGAAAGCACTAAAATCTTTTCTACAAAAGGAGAAAGATAAAAAATTGCTTGCCATAAGCAAAAGATGTAAATTTGTTCATTTTTTGCACAAATTCAGAGGACTTACAAAATGATTTCATTACAAAAAGGAATAATATACTTGTAAATTCAGAGGACTATTTGCTCGGGGGCTTCCCCACAAAATTATTCAATTACAGTCTCTGCTTAACTCTACTACAAGTACTACTGTGGTCGCCGTGCCACACTCTCCATCGGCGACACCCGGGGCGTGTACACGGGCCAGCTCATCTACTGCGGTCACCGTGCCACGCTCTCCATCGGCGATGCCCGGGGCATGTACATGGGCCAGCTCGTCTACTGCAGTCGCCGCGCCACGCTCTCCATCGGCGATGCTCGGGGCATGTACATGGGCCAGCTCGTTTACTATGGTCGCCACGCCACGCTCTCCATCGGTGACATCCCGATATCCCACCGCTTCGCAGGATCCTCGACGGTGCCGCCATCTGCAACGCCTCCGCCGGGGCATCCAGGGACTACGCCATCGTCGTCAGCCGCAACCCCAACAACAACGCCTCCACCAGGGCGTTCGAGGACTACTGTAACAGAACCGACCAATTATACGAAATTAAGTAAGAAAATCATCCGCCAGAGCAGACGATTTAGCAAACTTAAGCCCGTATAACTCGGTAGTCCGTGAAATCATGAAGGATTTCAAACCAACTTCCATTCCAGCCAAGATCGTAATAAGTTTAGCGGTCACCATCACAAATTACATAAAAGTTTGCAATCTCAGATACATCAGAGTTTCAACATAGTTATTACAAAACCAGTTCGAATAAAAGTAGCGGAAGTCATTTGTTCAAACCACACACACACTCACACGGAGTTTAAATATAGTGCCAGCGAATGATCATCTCCAACAAAAGCATCAGACAAGACGTAAGGAATGACCATGCCCATGGTCCTAAGCATCACCCATCGCAGGATACAGGCAGTTGATACAGTAGCCGTAATACATCTACCCATCTGCAACAAATGGGAATAAAACCCTGAGTACAAGAAGGTACTCAGCTAGACTTACCCGACATAACCGAAAATAAATGACACCAAGGATTATGAAGGGCTTTATAGTAGGGTAGCTGACTCATTTGCAAAAGAAGCATTTTTAGCATTTCAAGAACCTTTCTAAAAGCATTATTGCCAAGTTAATTATTATGAACCTATCGACTAGATTTGCACCTATACTAGAGTAAACATGTGATTAAGCAGATAATGATAACCAATGATCATTAAACAACTTCCAAACTATCATATTCATTACAACTATCCAAGTGTTCCATAAACAATTACTACGATGAACTCACTCAAGTCAAGTGCTCACTATCCAGGAGCGATGGCGATTCGAATCGATTCCTAACCAGCTGGTGATTTATTCCTTACACAAACCTCACTCACCCGCTAAAGTGAGATATTAATCACCGAGTCAACTTTCTAGGTATCTCGAGTTTGCCAGGAACCACATGTACCCGGGGGACGACCGACTGCACTTTGGTCTTATCATCCTGCCCCCGTGTCCTACCACACCTGCTCCGGCACAGTGCGTTGCGGGCAATCTACTCGGCCCAAAAAATCTCCTAGCTTCACGGTCAGAAGGTACTTTATCCGGCTAGCTCAATGTAAGGCATGCGTTCAACATGACTCGAGGCCCAACAACGGTCGGTCCTTAATCGACATAGATGGAAAGCACTACAGTCCAAAACTCTGCAAGTCTCCGTCCGGTCTCAACTTCATTTAACACTTAGTTATACCATGACTTCATAGTCATCCAAGCAGATCTAGGTAACCACCTATAGCTCGCAGGTGACAGGAAATCACCCGACTTCTACCGGTCTAAGCCAGCTAAGCATTGACTCGACTACGGGTACCAGGGTAACAAGGATATAGTATAACAAAGGTAAACACGGTATAATGCAGCAACGGTTGCCAACAACTCCTGAACGTAATGCATCAATTAAAGTAAAGCATTTAATTAAATAATCGCAAACCGGGAGAAAAATGCTCCGGGGCTTGCCTCTCTCGAAGGAGCTCGGACGGTGATCGGGGCACTCTGGAAGTTCCTCAACGTCCTCCTCGTCGGCTTCTGGCACTTCCTGCGGCTGCACCTCGAACTGCTCCTCGGGCTCCTCGGGTATGACGACTGGGTTCTCGGTTTGTGATCCTGTATGATGCAATGCGTGTAAGTGCTTATGCAATCGGTGCATCGGATGAGATGAATACAATGGATATTTTTGAATGCAAGGTAGTCAACATCATCCAAGAAAATATACTACAAGCACATGTCATCTACTGCATTCTCTTCTACTACTAATATGTTTAAGTCAACACATCTTATCAAATGCTTCAAAGATACACCAAAGCTAACCTTATTAACTAACTTGCATTAAAGAGGATTATTTTATTTCATTTTAAACTAGGGCTACAACAGCAACCTATATTTCTGGTGCTTATAAAAATCTAAGAAAATTACAGTAGCATAGTACTACTCTAAGTAGACTACCATAAAATTTTCATGGCATTTGGGTAAGTAAAATAGTCTACACAAAAATCACAAGCTATGGCAGGATTATGAACATAAAAATACTTTGAACTGTGAAAAGTGTCCAACAACAGAGTTGGTATTTTTCCTATGTTCTTCATAGCATACAATGATTGTACAAAATTTATCACATGCATGTTTTATACAAAGTTTGCTCTCTAGCTAAAATAACAAAAATCAGCCATTAAAGGTACTTGAACTACACCTCAAAATTTTCCCACAGCACATGCATGAAACATATTTTTCCTAGGAAATACAGGACATAAGAAGATTAACAAACTTGGAATCATATTTTTTTGAAGCCTATAGATTTTTCTACATATTTTTCAAGTTATCAGCAATATTCATGATTAAATAAAATTCTACAGCAGAGTATCTCAAAAATGACATGCACAATTTTTCCCAAGTAGATCTGATGATAATGAACCTAGAAAAATTTATTTCAACAGATTTGGAACAACTTTGAGTACCCAAACATTTTTCAAACCATTTCAAATTTCAAATAATAAAGAATAAATTGAAAACCATTTATTCAAACGCTACTGGGCCAGCCCGCTGGAAATCTGCTGGCCCACGGCCGTTTTCGGCCTACGTGGCCCGAGCGCAAGGGAGGGGAAGACGACCCGACGGGCGTCGGCCCACGTCCTGGCTCGGCCTGGCTGGCTGAGGCAGAGGCCTTGCCGGCGCTTGCGCTGGCGTGGCGGCGCGGCTCGGCCACGAGGCCGGCGGCCATCCTCGGCCACGGCAGGGCGAGCTGGCGAGCGCACGTGATGCGCGAGAAGACGGCGAGTGCGGTAGGGTAGCTAGGCGGGGCTGGAGAAGAGGAGGAAGGCGACTTCTATGGCGGCCGAGCACGGCGGCGCCATGGCCGTCGGTGGCGAGGCTGAGGCGGCTCTACCTTAGCTCGGAAGGTAGCGCAAATGCGAGCATAGCTTGAAGGAGGGTGAGGCGGAGCTGCAGGCGCGTGATTGCCGGCTGAGGTGGGGAAGCCGCGGCAAATTGCGCCGGCGGGTGTGCGGCGCGGCGAGAGGCAGAGCTTGGGGGCGCTTGGCTCTGGTGGAGAGGGAAGGCAGCGCGGGCGGGAGTGAGCGAGCGCACCGGCACCAGCAGGTGTAGGCGGGCGCGTGGGCGCGTGCGCAGGCCGGCTGCGACGCGCGGCGACGTCGACGGCGCATGGCCGCCACGTGGCGGGCGAGCTCTACCGCGGTTGGGCGCACGGCGCGGCGCGACAGCGAGCAGGCGCGCGGAGGCAGGCCAGCGCGGCGCTAGGCTGGGCTGAGGCGAGGTGAGGCGCACGGGATGCTGGCTAGGCCGACTTCGGTCGTGGGCCAGAAGTGAGGCGGCGGCCCGCGAAGGAGGAAAATCCTTTTCCAAATATAATTTCAAGGAATTTTTAAATGCCATCTTTCAAATATTATTTTGAGCAAGAAAATGACATTTTTTGAAAATGTACCAAAAATGAAAGTTGACTAGAATTTAATTCTCCACAACTTTGCTTTTATGACCACAGCCAAATTCTTTCTAGATTTTGAATTGTAAGATCAAAGTCCACGTTTTAGCTCAAAACCCTAATTTTGGGGAATTTATTTTTGAAGCCAAATTTTGAATTAATTTGAATACAAACCTTGCTCCAAAAATTGAACTAAACATTGCTAGATGATTTACAATAGTAGCCAAACATGTTTTACTAACCTAGCAAGCAAAATCAGGGCAAAACAACTCTTAAACAGGTGTATGCAACATTCAGGTTTCACGCATGTTTCAGATGTTTCAAAGCAATGTTTCAATTGTTATTCACATGATTAGGCATGTAGGATTTGGATGCTTGATGATGCATGATATGCGTGATTTGCAGTGCCTAAATGCAGGCATAACACTGGGGTGTTACAGCCCTCCCCCCTTATAAAAATCTCATCCCGAGATTTGGGTTACGAACCCTTTGTTATAAAAATCTTCATAAGCTTTTTGCAGGTACTCTCCTGTTTCCCAAGTTGCATCTCCCTCATCATGATGATCCCACTGTATCTTGTATGTTTTCACCACGCTATTCCGAGTAGCATGTTCCTTAGTGTCTAACACCCGGACTGGTTGCTCACGATACACCAAATCTGATTTGAGTTGGATACCTCGAGGTTCTATTCTTTCCTCCGGAACACGCAAACATTTCTTGAGATGTGATACATGGAAAACTGGGAAAACAGTACTCATTATTTTAGGTAACTCTAACTTGTAGGCTACCGGACCTCTTCGTTCCAAGATCTTGTATGGTCCTACGAATCTCGCGGCAAGCTTTCTTCGGACTCCAAACCTTTTCTTCTTCATTGGCGTGACTTTCAGATAAACATAGTCACCAACTTCAAACACAAGGGGTCTCCTTCTTTTGTCTGCATAACTTTTCTGATGTGATTGGGCCGCTTTCATATTCTGCTGAATAATATGAACTTTCTTCTCGGCTTCTTCTACAAAGTCAATGCCATAATACCTTCTATCTCCAGGTTCGACCCAATTCAATGGTGTTCTACATTTTCTGCCATATAAAGCTTCGAATGGGGCCATCTTGATGCTTTCTTGATAACTATTATTATAAGAAAACTCAGCTAACGGTAACCATGACTCCCATGATCCCTTAGAAGACAATACACAGGCTCTTAACATATCCTCCAAAACAGCATTCACTCGTTTAGTCTGACCATCTGTCTGAGGATGATAAGCGGTACTGCGAATCAAACTAGTTCCTAAGCCTTTGTGTAAATGTTCCCAAAAGTGAGCCATGAACTGTGAGCCTCTATCAGATACTATGGTCTTTGGTATACCATGCAACCTCACAATTTCTGCGATATACTTCTCGGCATATTGAGGTGGTCGATATGTTGTTTTGATAGGTAGGAAATGAGCGGTCTTGGTAAGACGATCCACAATTACCCAAATCGAATCATGTCCTTTTGGGGTAGTGGGCAAACCCGTGATAAAATCCATACTGATATCGTCCCACTTCCAACTAGGGACGAACAAGGGTTGCAACGTACCGGCAGGTTTCATGTGAATTGCTTTCACTCGACAACATGTGTCACATCTGACAACATATGCTGTAATTTCTTTCTTCATTTTGGTCCACCAATAACGAGATCTTAGTTCTTGATACATCTTACTACTTCCAGGATGGATAGATAGCTTAGAAAGGTGAGCTTCATCCATGAGTTTATTCCTAAGCTCTCGATCCTTGGGAACCACAAGACGGTCGTCAAACCACAACACGCCCTGTTCATCCACTTTAAAGTGTTGAGATAGCTTTTCTTTTATTTTCTCTTTGATGTGGAATATCCCCTTGTCGGTTTTCTGGCCTTCTATTATCTTACTCTCCAAAGAGCAACTAATCTAAATACTATGTAACACAGCAGGATGCATTAGATCAAACCCATCTTCAAGTAATGGCTGCACATTAAAGTAATGTGACTTTCTGCTCAAAGCATCTGCCACTACGTTGGCTTTTCCAGGATGATATTGCACATTCAAGTTGTAATCCTTGATCAATTCCAACCATCTGCGCTATCTCATGTTTAGCTCTGGTTGGGTAAAGATGTACTTAAGACTCTTGTGATCTGTGAAAATATTGCACACATTGCCAAGTAGGTAATGTCTCCAAATTTTTAGGGCGTGCACAACTGCAGCAAGTTCAAGATCATGTGTTGGATAGTTGACCTCGTGCTTTCTCAATTGACGTGATGCATAAGCAATGACTCTCCTTTCTTGCATAAGAACACATCCTAATCCAATCTTCGATGCGTCGCAAAACACATCAAATGGTTTCTCGATAGCTGGTTGCGCTAGAACAGGAGCAGTGGTCAACAGTTTCCGCAAAGTGTGGAAAGCTGCTTCACACTCCTCTGTCCACACAAACTTGTGATCCTTCTGTAGGAGACTTGTCATCGGTTTGGCAATCTTCGAAAAGTCTGGTATAAAGCGACGGTAATAACTGGCTAGTCCTAAGAAACTTCTAATCTCAGGAACTGTGGTCGGTGCTTTCCAATTCATAACTTCTTGCACCTTACTTGGATCGACTGAAACCCCATTCTCTGATAGAATGTGACCAAGGAAAGGAACTTCCTTCAACCAGAATTCGCATTTGCTAAACTTAGCATACAGTTGATGGTCCCTAAGTCTGGTCAAGACAGTTCTCAGATGCTCTTCATGATCTTTCTTATTCTCGGAGTACACCAGAATGTCATCGATGAACACTACCACAAACTTATCCAATTCTGGCATGAAAACTATATTCATCAAAAACATAAAGTATGCAGGAGCATTTGTCAAGCCAAAGGACATGACAAGATACTCATACAACCCGTATCTGGTGGAAAATGCAGTTTTCGGTATATCCTGTGGCCTAATCTTGATCTGATGATAACCGGATCTCAAATATATTTTTGAGAACACCTTGGCCTTGGATAATTGGTTAAACAGAACATCAATATGAGGCAAGGGATACTTATTCTTTATGGTCATAGCGTTGAGTGGCCTGTAATTTACGCACATTCTCAACGTGCCCTCTTTCTTCTTTTTTACAAACAAAGCGGGACATCCCCATTCAGACTTGCTTGGCCAAATAAATCCCTTTTTTGATAATTCTTCTAATTGCTTCTTCAGCTCAGCTAACTCATCTGGAGGCATCCGATAGGGTCTCCTTGAAATTGGAGCTGTTCTGGGGACTAACTCAATTCCAAACTCAATCTCCCTATCCGGCGGAAGACCAGGTAGCTCATCCGGGAATACATCCGGAAATTCATACACTACCAGAATCTGATGAATAGGAATAACTGTTGTAGCACATGTAACACTTATAAGGTCTGTTCTCCGAGGCAATGGTACTTGGAAAGTACCCTCACCCAGGGGATCCTTAAGGGTAAGTACTCGACTTCCAGTATCTATGACTGCTCCCCAATCCTTCATCCAATTCATCCCTATAATGACATCCAAAACTAATCCAGGCATAACTATCAAGTTCACTCGGAACTTCCTGCTACCTAATTCAAGGGTTGCCCCTCGAACCATCCGGTTGGTCAAAACATCAGCCCCTGCTGAACTTATACGGTAACCATAACCCAATTCTGTGCATAGTTGTTCATGTTTCTATGCAAATGCTTGACTCATAAAAGAATGCGATGATCCAGAATCAAATAGAACAACTGCAGGGTTTTCGTTGACAGGAAACTTACCAGCAGTGATGGGCTCTCCCTCAGGAATTTCATCCATAGTCGTACTATGTACTCTAGCATTATAAGTCAGCTGCTTAACATCCTGGCCCAAGGCTTAACATGATTAATAGGATACTCATACCAATAAGTTGCAACTTCTTTTCCGGAAGCCCATCTGCAAATAACTCCGAGGTTAAGCGTGCTTGGCCTGGAGCGATGGGTGACCGACCGGGAAGTTCTTCTCGGGTGCGCACGAGTGAGGACAAAGTGCGCAGAAAAGACCTGTGTTGGTCTGTGAGGGCAGTCTATATCCTAGGGAAGCTGTCAGATGTAAGCGGGCCTGGCCTCGGAGAGGCGGGACGTTACAGAATGGTATCAGAGCCGACTCTCGCGGTTTTATGGGCACGTGTGTCGTAGTTGCGCAGGCATGGTGCGCATGGCTGGTGTGGATCCGGCGTGGTCACACAGCATGGCACATGCGCTGGCTCTGGACACACGGACGTGGCCAAGAGAGGACGCTCCTGGCTTGGGATTGATCGACGAGGACGTCGATCTCTTAAGGGGGTGAGGATGTAACATCCTGGCCCAAGGCTTAACAGGATTAATAGGATACTCATACCAATAAGTTGCAACTTCTTTTCCGGAAGCCTATCTGCAAATAACTCTGAGGTTAAGCGTGCTTGGCCTGGAGCGATGGGTGACTGACCGGGAAGTTCTTCCCGGGTGCACACGAGTGAGGACAAAGTGCGCAGAAAAGACCTGTGTTGGTCTGTGAGGGCAGTCTATATCCTAGGGAAGCTATCAAATGTAAGCAGGCCTGGCCTCGGAGAGGCGGGACGTTACAGAAGCCTCTGCCTCAGCCAGCCAGGCCGTGGGCCGACGCCCGCCGGGCCGTCTTCCCCTCCCTTGCGCTCAGGCCACGCAGGCCGAAAACGGCCGTGGGCCAGCTGATTTCCAGCGGGCTGGCCCAGTAGCGTTTGAATAAATGGTTTTCAATTTATTCTTTATTATTTGAAATTTGAAATGGTTTGAAAAATGTTTGGATACTCAAAGTTGTTCCAAATCTGTTGAAATAAATTTGTCTAGGTTCATTATCATCAGATCTACTTGGGAAAAATTGTGCATGTCATTTTTGAGATACTCTGCTGTAGAATTTTATTTAATCATGAATATTGCTGATAACTTGAAAAATATATAGAAAAATCTATAGGCTTCAGAAAAATATGATTCCAAGTTTGTTAATCTTCTTATGTCCTGTATTTCCTAGGAAAAATATGTTTCATGCATGTGCTGTGGGAAAATTTTGAGGTGTAGTTCAAGTACCTTTAATGGTTGATTTTTGTTATTTTAGCTAGAGAGCAAACTTTGTATAAAACATGCATGTGATAAATTTTGTACAATCATTGTATGCTATGAAGAACATAGGAAAAATACTAACTCTGTTGTTGGACACTTTTCACAGTTCAAAGTATTTTTATGTTCATAATCCTGCCATAGCTTGTGATTTTTGTGTAGACTATTTTACTTACCCAAATGCCATGAAAATTTTATGGTAGTCTACTTAGAGTAGTACTATGCTACTGTAATTTTATTAGATTTTTATAAGTACCAGAAATATAGGTTGCTGTTGTAGCCCTAGTTTAAAATGAAATAAAATAATCCTCTTTAATGCAAGTTAGTTAATAAGGTTAGCTTTGGTGTATCTTTGAAGCATTTGATAAGATGTGTTGACTTAAACATATTAGTAGTAGAAGAGAATGCAGTAGATGACATGTGCTTGTAGTATATTTTCTTGGATGATGTTGACTACCTTGCATTCAAAAATATCCATTGTATTCATCTCATCCGATGCACCGATTGCATAAGCACTTACACGCATTGCATCATACAGGATCGCAAACCGAGAACCCAGTCGTCATACCCGAGGAGCCCGAGGAGCAGTTCGAGGTGCAGCCGCAGGAAGTGCCAGAAGCCGACGAGGAGGACGTTGAGGAACTTCCGGAGTGCCCCGATCACCGTCCGAGCTCCTTCGAGAGAGGCAAGCCCCGGAGCATTTTTCTCCCGGTTTGCGATTATTTAATTAAATGCTTTACTTTAATTGATGCATTACGTTTAGGAGTTGTTTGCAACCGTTGCTACATTATACCTTGTTTACCTTTGTTATACTATATCCTTGTTACCCTGGTACCCGCAGTCGAGTCAATGCTTAGCTGGCTTAGACCGGTAGAAGTCGGGTGATTTCCTGTCACCTGCGAGCTATAGGTGGTTACCTGGATCTGCTTGGATGACTATGAAGTCATGGTATAACTAAGTGTTAAATGAAGTTGAGACCGGACGGAGACTTGCAGAGTTTTGGACTGTAGTGCTTTCCGTCTGTGTCGATTAAGGACCGACCGTTGTTGGGCCTCGAGTCATGTTGAACGCATGCCTTACATTTAGCTGGCTGGATAAAGTACCTTCCGACCGCAAAGCTGGGAGATTTTTCGAGCCGAGTAGATTGCCCGCAACGCACTATGCCAGAGCAGGTGTGGTAGGACACGGGGGCGGGATGATAAGACCAAAGTGCAGTCGGTCGGCCCCCGGGTACATGTGGTTCCTGGCAAACTCGAGATACCTGGAAAGTTGACTCGGTGATCAATATCTCACTTTAGCGGGTGAGTGAGGTTTGTGTAAGGAATAAATCACCAGCTGGTTAGGAATCGATTCGAATCGCCATCGCTCCTAGATAGTGAGCACTTGACTTGAGTGACTTCATCTTAGTAATTGTTTATGGAACACTTGGATAGTTATAATGAATATGACAGTTTGGAAGTTGTTTAATGATAATTGGTTATCATTATCTGCTTAATCACATGTTTACTCTAGTATAGGTGCAAATCTAGTCGACAGGTTCATAATAATTAACTTGGCAATAATGCTTTTAGAAAGGTTCTTGAAATGCTAAAAATGCTTCTTTTGCAAATGAGTCAGCTACCCTACTATAAAGCCCTTCATAATCCTTGGTGTCATTTATTTTCGGTTATGTCGGGTAAGTCTAGCTGAGTACCTTCTTGTACTCAGGGTTTTATTCCCACTTGTTGTAGATGGGCAGATGTATTACGGCTACTGTATCAACTGCCTGTATCCTACGATGGGTGATGCTTAGGACCATGGGCATGGTCATTCCTTACGTCTCGTCTGATGCTTTTGTTGGAGATGATCATTCGTTGGCACTATATTTAAACTCCGCGTGAGTGTGTGTGTGGTTTGAACAAATGACTTCCGCTACTTTTATTCGAACTGGTTTTGTAATAACTATGTTGAAACTCTGATGTATCTGAGATTGCGAACTTTTATATAATTTGTGATGGTGACCGCTAAACTTATTACGATCTTGGCTGGAATGGAAGTTGGTTTGAAATCCTTCGTGATTTCACGGACTACCGGGTTATACGGGCTTAAGTTTGCTAAATCGTCTGCTCTGGCGGATGATTTTCTTACTTAATTTCATATAATTGGTCGGTTCTGTTACAACTACGCCATCATCACTAGCCACAACCCTGACGGCGTAAGGGTAGGAAACGCCTCTCGCCAAAGGAGGAGCATAGCGGACGACGGCGCAGTCGACGACGTACGACGCCCATAGGCGCCTCTTCTCCTTCGGCAGCAGCGACTCCTCAGCAAGGGCGGCATGCACCATCTCATCTACGCTGGATAACCTCCGGCTCGACAACACGCTCCAGATTCACGAGCGAATCTGTGAGTTTTCTCTCTCTCTGGCATTACTCTTCCTCACTTAGGAATCGCCGCGACGCACGGACGCATTCGGCGGAAAGGAAGGAGAAGGAGAAATAGCGGCTCAGAGGTAGAAGAGGAGGTGGGATGAGAACTCCCCTCCCCCTCCCTATTTAAAGGGGAGGCGCTGTAGCTAAATAAAGGCGAAAGGTTGGACGAAAAACCCTCTCCCTTCCCCTCTTTAAATACGGAATCAATGCTGATTGCTACCTGAGGGGACGCGCCGAAACTGACGGGAC
This sequence comes from Miscanthus floridulus, assembly GCF_019320115.1. Taxonomy (NCBI): domain Eukaryota; kingdom Viridiplantae; phylum Streptophyta; class Magnoliopsida; order Poales; family Poaceae; genus Miscanthus; species Miscanthus floridulus. The sequence goes on from NC_089587.1 coordinate 74,698,800, forward strand.
GCGCCCCGGTCGACGAGGCATCCCCCCTTGGTCAAACTAAACACTGCCTAGGTATGGCTCGCCACTGACCCGCTCCGGACGCGGCAATTAAGGCACCCACATAGGCAAACAACCCTTCGCCTCCCCATGCAGGACCATGGGGTGATCCGATGATAGGACCTTTTGGATCTCCTGGGCCGGCCATTCAGCCCAGAAGAGACGGTGAACGAACGTCCAAAGAAAGATAAGCATCTTAGCCTTCTTACTTTACGCGTTAAAATTCATTCTCGAGCTTCCAACCCCGTCAAACGGCGGGAACACGAACATCACTCGGGGGCTACCGAGGATGTCTACCAATCTAGACATCCTCCTCACCCGACCCCCTCCGTACGCTTGAAACTAAGGACGCGAAATACAGGCATAAAACTTTGAGTAAAACTAGACAAACTAGCAGACCCTACGCCTCGGTAGCTACGGTGTTTCTGTTCACCAGAAAAATCATGCTCAATGCCCCTCGCGTCTCTAGCTTCGACGTCTGCCTTCTCAAGAAGGGTTCGGAGGGGTCCGCCTATAGAATCTCCCCCAAAGAAGAAGCTGTCAGGTTGCCCAAGCTAATTAAATGGCTCAGACCACCACCGAGATACGAAAAAACAAAGAATAGCGATTCTTATGTAGGTTACTCCAACCTCATCGCAAACATCAGGGTCTGAACCCCGCACGGACACATCTGGTGGGAGCTTTTCGTCACTCATACCGCCAAGGTAACGTTACCCGCCTTCATTTCGATTATATTATACATATGCAAAACATCCCAACGCTTTGTGTTGCATCACGAAACGGCCGTCCCCTCATTCGATATAGGCGACCACAGGCTGAGGTTCGAAGGTCGACCCACGAAGGGCTCGAGGCCACCTCATGCCAAACAGAGCCAGGGAGAAATAACTGAGACAAGCCCCAGCAGCCCTGTCCGACCCCGCTCAGAAGTGAATAGGGACGTCTCGACCTTTTCTCATTTGATTCTAACCCCAAGCCAAAGCCACAGAATCTCCATCGAGGAGAGGCCATCGGGCCGCCTGAGCCTATCGAACGGCTCGGGCATCTGCCGGGAGGCGGGTTAAGAAGTTGTGGAGTGCCACCAGAGGGCTCTGCTGACCCCATCAGCAAATGATGGACCCAGATTCCACACGAACGTATCCATTAGTGAGCTTGTTGAGCGCGATACTCGAGCCATCGAGGCAAGTGTCGTTTACTCAGCCCCTCCGATTGCGAAAATCGAGGACGAGGTAACACGCAAATTACGGCCGACCCCTATTAGACCCTAACAAGGCCCGGGGGCTCGAGCCAATCAATATAGGGACACAGGTTCGAAGGCCCCACCTTGCCGAGCCCATAGAATCCCCAGTTGGGGATTTCTATTGGAAGACAGGGCGAGGAATATTGCAATGTCATCCAAGGACTTCGTCGACCCTGTCACCAAAACCACAGTTCCGATCTCCAGTAACCCCCGACCCCAGCAAATGCAGGGGGTCGAACCTTACTCGGGGGCTGGTTAAGGTATGGCTACCTCCTTTCTTTCTTTCGAAACAATCTCCTCGCATCAAGACCAGCGGCATAATTCAGGGGAACAGATAGGTAAGATCGCAAAGAATCAAACAAAACGAAATTACGACGCAAAATCACGAAACCGCGTCTAGACTCAAAAAATACCGACACTTGTCCACATATTACATATAAGTTGTTCTCAAAATTGTTCAACTAACTACTCCCGCGAAGGGAGAACCATCTCTTTCAGATTATCTGCCAAGTTTTTCGCAAGGGGAGCAACCATCTTCTCCATTTCCTCCAGCTCATCATCCTCATAGGTGGATGGGAAGCCTTCGCTCATCACCTTCAGGTTGATTTCCTTCTTGTAATGAGCATGGGCGACGGTGAAGGCCTGGGTGATCCCGGCGTGAAAGGCACTCTCCTCAAGCTGGCCCACCCGAGCCGTGATACCTGCGGCACGAGCCGCGAGCGGGCTGGTCTCCACCGGCTCCGTCACCTTCAGGGCATTAAGGACCACCCCGACCGCAGCTTGCAGAAGATCGTGATCATCGCTCTCAACCTGAAGGGCCCTTCGTGCATAGGCAGCCTCTTTTTCTAGCTTGACAGAGACATTTTCAGTGCTCAACCTTTGGCTCACCACGTCACTGAGCTCCGCCCGGAGAGAGCGGACCACCTCGACGTCCTCATCCACCTTCTGCTGAAGGGCCGTGGCCCTACTCTCAGCCTTCCGCCGAAGGTCCCGCTCTATCTCCAGCTCCTTTAGGACTTCACCGGCCTTCTCATTAGCCGCGGCATTCCTCTACAGCAGCTCGTCTTGCTCCTTTTGGAGCCTGGCGATCTCCTCCCCATCCAGCTTGGACCTCACCGACAAATCCTCGAACATCCCGTGGGCCTCCTCCGCGTCTTGACATGCCTGGGCCTCCCACTCCTGGGCAGTAGCAAGCTGTGCAGCCATGTCTGCTCGCAGCTGGGCCTCCTTAGAGAGGCGATCCCACTCCACCTTCTGCTCGCGGAGGAATTGGGATTTATTTCGGCTACGAGCAACAAGAACCTGAAGAAGACTAGAATCAGAAATGCGAAAACACAAAAACATGCGGACAAAGAAGAAAATCAAGCGAATACCTGGGTAGTAGGAATGACAATTTCACGTAGGGCTCCTCTGGCCTGGTCTAGGGCCTCCAGCATGGTCGAAATTCCGATGTCAAGACCCTCCCGCTCCATGCTCTCGGAATGATCATCGAGCGAGAATAGAGCTGATGTCGGATCTTGGGTGGCCATCCACTGAAGCGGTGGCTCCCCCCGCGTGGGGGAGCGGCTTCCTCCCGACAAAGGGGCCAGGGGCGGCTCCCTCCTAACCCTGTGCAGCACCACCGCCGCACTCGAGGACCCTCCGGCTGGACCCTCCTCCATCTGGGCCGCTTCGAGCGCCACGAGCGGATCCACCTGGGCCCCTGGTGGCGTGGATTGCACTACGCCCTCGAGCGCCACCACGACCGCGCCCCGCTGATCCTGGCTTGGCGCGGTCACGACCACCTCCACCGGCGGTATGCGGCCCTCGGCCGGTTATTCCACGTCCACCGTGGAGGAGGCCGCCCGCTCAGTAACCTCCATGGGCATGGGTGCCACCACGGACGCCGTCGGGTCGGCCAATGTGGCCCTAATGTCGGCACCACTCCCGCCTGAAACAGGGGTGATGCCAGGCAACGCCATCTGTCCCACTTGAATGGCGAGACTCTTCTTGGGCGCCAGCCCCAGGGGGTGACCCATCCGCAAGAACCTGCACAAAGGTATTAATCATTAGATCAAAATAGAAATGGAAAAAAGATGAAAATAGGAGAATCAGCAGCTCACGTTGATGTCCTCGGCCGGCGGAAGCGTTTTGGGGACAGATCCCTAGATCCCTGCCCCGACTCATCCGGGTGGGACCATTTCGAGCCTACCCCCTGCTCCAGGACAAGGGGGCTTACCTCGTGGGGCGCGGCACTAGAGCCGCTCCCCTCCATCATCTCATGGGGCGCGGCACCAGAGCCGCTCCCCTCCATCGTTTCACGGGGCATGGCACCAGAGCCACTCCCCTCCCCCATCGCTTCGGGGTCGGTAGCGGCAGGCGCGCTTTCCTCCATCCACCGGTCCTCGGCCGGCACACAGTGTGAAGTGGCGGACTCGCCAGCCTCCACCAACCTCATCGATTCACTTCCCTTCACGTGGAAAGGGAAGGGTCCCTACACGGATGGGTGGCCACTCGTCAGCGTGTCCTCGTCCTCTAGGATGTCCCAATCCATGCCGATGGCTACCTCGTCATCATCATCATCGTCGTCTTCATCCTCACTGCTCACATCCTCTCCCCGATCCTATGCCTCCTGCTTCAGTCGCTTTGCCTTCTTCATCTGCTCTCTTGCTTTCTTGTCCTGCTCGGCCTCGAGTTGATTCGCCGCCGCTACGGCCTTGTCCTTGGGCAGCGGAACCGAACTATCCTTGAAGACTAGCCCCCTCAGCTGGTTCCAATGCCACGAAGGCAAGTGTCAAAAAATAGAGATTCAGAAAAAAGAAAAAAGAGCACGAGAGAAGAAGGCTTACGAATTCAAAGAACCTAGGCTCCGGCCGCATTGGGGGATGTCCGGGCACCGGATACACAATGTCGAGGACCCCGCCTGCAGAATCCTTCGTCGGCTCCATCGCCTCCTTAATGGCTGCACCACTTCTGAGTAAGGGAGCGCCTCGTCAACGAGCACCGTCCCCTCGAACGACATCCCGGGCATCATCCAATGCAGGGGAAGCACGCGCGCCATCAGTGGCGCCACCCTCCTCGCATGATAGGCACCGATAATCCCCATCCCATTTACACCCCGATCCTTCAGGGCTTGGAGGGTGGAGAGAAGATCGGAGAGGTGTTTCTTGTCTTTGGACTGGACACCCTAGCTCCACGACTCCGAAGCATCTACAATAAGGCATCCAGTGTACCTCGATAGGGTGGCACTCACGTCATCCCTAACATAAAACCACTGCGTGTGCCATCCCTTGTTGGATGTCGCCAGACGCATGTATGGGTAACCCCTCGACCGGGTATGACGTAGATGAATGCTGGCACATCCCATCGGCGCGTTCACATCTTTCCCCCCAATCTTCCTCTTCGACAAACTAATGTTAAAGAAATATCACCACATATCAAAATGGGGATCGATCCCTAGGAAACCCTCACACAGGGCAACAAACGCTGCCATGTGTTGAATCCCATTAGGAGTTAGATGCTGCAGCTCCACCTCGTAATAATCCAGCAGCCCCCGAAGGAATCTATGCGCGAGTACCGTGAATCCCCGCTCATGAAAGATGGCGAAAGAGACAACATACCCTTCGGGCGGCACCGGCTCACCCTCGTCGCCAGGTAGCAGCCACTCCTGGATGGCGAACAGTGGGCGGAGAAGGCCACGGCGGACGAGGCCCTCCAAGCGCCGTGAGGTGATGCTAGATCTGCCCCACAACTCCATTAAAGCAATGAGGGAGGAGGGCAGGCGCGAGCTTGACGGCGGCTGCAACACGAGCGCAAGCTGGTCGATGGTGGTGATACGGGCGCAGGAGGCTGGGGCAATTGGCGGTGGATGTTTCAGAACGCAAAGGCAGGGGAGCAAAATACGGAACCTTGGGGGTGAACCCCGTGGTTTTATAGGGGGCGATGGACGCGAGAAGGGCAACCATTCGCCTTGATCTCCAGGCCTGCCACGCGTGCCACCGCGTCATGTCATGGGACACGCGCCCGCAGTCCCTATCCTCTCACCCCAAAAAATCACGGTGGACAGTTCACCTTCCCCAGGCAAATCCGGACTCTCTACCCACCTGGGAAACGCAAGCCATGAAGGCCCCTTTTTTCTCTTTGGCCCACCTAGGGCCCAGAAGCACGACGGCCGGCCCAACTAAGGAAGGGTCCGCGAATGATCCAAAATCAAGGGCACAAGCACCAGTTAGGTCAGCCCTGAATGAGTTCCCCGCGAACGGGATGCCATGATCGTCTCGGAAAAACATCCAGTTGACGAAAAACTAAGTCCTTCAGCCTTACCCACGAAAGGACCGATACAACCCCCCGGGCGACTCTACTCGAATCACCCGGGGGCTCGGGGGTTACACCCATCGGGTGTGCTCGCGCGCACCCTCTGGCAAAGTAACTTTGACGAAGTCAAAAAACACCCTCCAGGCGGTTCTACTCGAATCACGTAGAGGCTTGGGGCCTACTGTCGGGGACCTAATACCGGGGTACCCTAGAAGGTGGAACCAATAACCATCGAACGTTAAAAACTTCTGGACGCATAAGAGCACCGTTTCATCCCTTATTTGAATAACAGGAGTTTGGTTCCACCTCACCCGACGCCTTTTGAGATAGCTCTGCCTCACCCGAGGGCTCAGGGTTAGTCTCCGTCTCGCCCGACGCCTTTGGGGCGGGCTCGGTCTCGCCTGAGGGCCGAGGGATAGACTCCGTCTCGCCCGACGCCTTTGAGGTGGCTCTGCCTTGCCCGAGGGCTCAGGGCTAATCTCCGTCTCGCCCGACGCCTTTAGGGCGGGCTTGGTCTCGCCCGAGGGCTGAGGGATAGATTCCGCCTCGCCCGACCCCAGAGGGGTAGGGTCGGTCTCGCCCAAGAGATAGGGATTAGTCTCCGTTTCGCCTGACGGCAAGGAATGAGCCTCACCCTGCTCCATATCGAAAGACTGGATTCATCTTACCTGACAACTTTTCCCCGTTCCCTCAAGATGATAGGTACAAGGCAAGACAAGACGTTCGGGTCAACCATGGCTCCAGGGACCATACCCTACGCCCTGGCAGGAAAAGTACTGCCAGGGGATGACAAGACAGGTGCTTTAGACCCTTCCGGGCGCCGTAGAGCCCGAAAGGTTGCACAGGTGCGTGTTCCTCGCCCTGTAGAGTTGTAGGCGCCGCCTTCAGCCCTAGGACATGGAACCCGACGAAGATATACGACAACCACTACGCTCTAGAGAAGGATTGGCTATCTCTACGAACGACGGATATTCCATCACCATGCTATGGACCCAAGGGAGCGGCGACCACTTCCTGACCCCTCAGGTCCGCCAAATCAGAAGGCCTTGACCACGGCGTTACGCCGGACCCCGACCTCTTGTCCCTCCGACAAAGACTCATAGAAACCAGAAGGCGTGTGGAGTAGGGCCGGGAGAGGCTAATAAGTCAAAACCACTGTACTACAGCCCATACCCTGCGCAGGGCAGCATTCTGTAATCAACCTGACATTCTACAGAGACATTAATAGTATTGTAGGCACCTATCTTCCTTCACACTCATCAGGATGAAAAACGAGGCCGGGTAGACGTGAGCCACAAGATTAGGAAAAGCCCTTATCCTTGTAAAGCCAGCCCCTTCATCTATAAAAGGGGATGCGCTTCTCCCATCAAAGGGGAGAAAAACTTGGGACTAGAAAAGAAGACACACCTACATACAGTCAAGCTGCTACGAAGCTCTTGGCCTCCTTTCAACCCTTCCATCAGAGACTTGGGACCAGTCCCTCTCTCGATCATTTGTACCCCTTACTACAGACCGTTTACGGTGCTAATAACACGAGCAGCAACAACCTGGACGTAGGGACATTCGGCCTGAACCAGTATAAATCTTGTGTCCTTTAGCGCACCATCCGAGCCTAACGCGTATTACTATAAATTTACTTGCCGGTGCTCGTACGAAACACCGACACTAGGGCTCGGGCTCTGGTCCTCGCCGCTGTCGTAGCGTCCACCGCAACAAGGATGATACATAGGTGTGTCTGCGGGTGTTGAGGGTGCTGCGTGCGTCTGCGGGCGTGGTCGAGACACTGATGTACTGGGACCACAACGCGCTACCTATTGCTTTGTGGTGTCTGATGGACTGACACATCCTAGGAGGGCCACGTTGAGGGCGTGCGCTGGCTGGTGTCGAGCTCGCATCGCCAAGATAACAAGCTTTCCGCCTGCTATGCCACCGCACGCTCGAGCAGTGTGCGAATCTCACGGTGGGCCTGACGATCCTCGGGCGTCATGGCCTCTGGAAGGCCATGGAGCAAGGCCATCATGGCGCTGAAGTTCTGGCTTGCCCAGGCAAAGCGAGGAAGGGCTTCATTGTCAGTGATGATCCTTCGGTTCACATCACAAGCCCTATCACGTGTGCGCCCACTATCTCTGCGGCGCTCGATCTCACGATTGAGCTCCGCATATTCCTACACCAGCTAGATTCTATCTTCCTCGATCTCTCGCTTTCGAGCTTTCAGCTGCTCCACCTCATGTGAGTTGGGGCCGCTATCGCCCCTTCAGTCTCATCGCCGAGGTCACCCACCAGGGTAGCCTCCTCCACAGGGATGCTTTCGATGTGTCCTTCGGCGGTACCCACCATGAAACATTCCTAGGAGGGGTGATGGCTCCCCCTGCTAGAGTCAGAGTCAGAGTTTGACCCTGACTTTTCAGTGAGGAGGTCATGGAGGGATTCCATGATGCTTTTGATCATCCCCATGAACTCATTGTTCGTGGGGAACGGGATCACGTGCTGTGCCACAAGGTGGCTAACGGTTGCCATGGTGTTGCGGAGTCCAAATAGAAGCACCATTGGGGCGCTCTACACGGAGAGTTGCAGATAGAGGGTGAGGCAGTGTGGGTCCTCCCTAGACCGCTGGGGTCCAAGGGAGACGCCGAGCTGGAGCTCAAGCCTCCCATAGTTGAAGCCGATGGAGGGGAGAGATTGGATGGCAGCATGAGCCAACACCAACTCTCCTCCCATTGTGATGATGAAGTCTAGGTCACCAAAACACACGTGTGTGCCCGGGACCCAGCTAATTGTGTGGCTAGCCATCTGAGGCCTAATATGAAACGCGCAAAGGTCCCCTACCTAGCGTGCCAACTGTCAGTGTTTCGAATAAACACCAACTAGTAAATTTATATTTGTTGCACGTTAGGCTCGGATGGTGTGCTAAAGGACACAAGGCTTATACTGGTTCATGCAGAATGTCCCTACATCTAGTCTACTGATGCTAGTGTTATTAGCACCAAAAAAGGTTCATAGTAGGGGGTACAAACGGTTGAGAGAGGGACAGGTCCCAAGTCTCTGATGGAAAGGTCAAAAGGATGCCAAGAGCTCGGTTGCTGCTTGGCTATGTGTTGTGTGTGGAATCGATCCGTCCCCTTAGTGGGGCGCCCTGTCCTCCCTTTTATAGACCAAGAGGGAGCAGGGATTATAGATGGGAGAAAGCGAAAAAAACTAGAGGCAGAGAGGGTCCTTCGAAGGTGTTGCGTCTTCCTTTCCCCTCGAGCCTGCCCTGCTATCATGGCAGACCATGCTAGGGATAACATGTTTGCTGATCCTAATAGGGCCATGCCCTGGCTTCGGTTAGCTAGTGGTCGTGTCACATCCTACTCCGATGGACTATGTGGCACGTCAGGGTACCGAGCCATGACCCTGCTGTAACAACCCAAAAATCCACGCACTAAAAATACCAACTACAAATTTTTTTCTTAGAACTCCCATGTGATGATGAGTGTCATGTATAGTAACCCAACCTAAGAGATGCATTAGGTCTAACCCTAACCTAAGTTAACACATAAGCATGGCATGTCATTTGTTAATTGTGTTTATTTAAATGATAACAAATAAAGTATTGCATACTTTGTTAAATCAAATTATGATCTGGAATTCTATTTGCTTTATGTTATGCTTATCAACTCCTTTGAAGTAATAAACCATGAAGCAACTAATTAATCAAAGCAAGGAATAAAAGATTAAAAAGAGAATTATTTCTATTTTTTGTATAACAAAACTACACCTATTTTTGTTATACAAAATAGCTAAATAAAATCTCCTAAAACTCCAATAAATTAGGTGCACCAATTTGGAATTCAAGTTCTAGAACCAAATTCGAATTCAAACAAAAGAGAAGAAATGAAAAACAAAATAGAAAAAGAAGATAAAGGATGTAGGCCTCGCAAGCCGCCTCGGCCTGCTCGGCCCGCGCCAGCCAGCCAGCCCAACCGGCCTGCTGACCCTTCCCGTCTTCCCAGCATGCGCATGGCCCACGAGCCAGCCCAGCACGTCGCCCACGCCCGCGCACCCGTCTGCCTCACTCGCAGCCACTGGCCGCTGGCCCCCGCATGTCAGCCACCCTCGTCTACAGTGTCATCTTCCTCACCCACGCCTCAACCGCCTACGTGACCGGCGCCTGACAGCGGTGGTAGGGGTGGGCCAGGGGGTCACGCCCAGGGCATGGCCTTGTCCCCTTGGCGCCGCGCCCACGCAACCATGCACGGCCGTTGGATGAGATGCATGCCTCCGATCCTCCTCAATCTCTAGCCGTTGAACATCGGGCTCCATGGCCAAGCTCGGCTATAAGAGCCTCGGTCCCGGTTGCCCTAGCACTCGTCCCATCGCCCCGCCGCCACTTGGTGGCCAACCACTTCACACCAAGAGTAAAAGGCTGAGGAGTTCGAGAGAGGAGAATGAAGCCACTGCCGGGAGGAGGACCAGGAGCATGATGGAGTTCGAAGCACCGCCGCGAATCAAGCCAGAGCGGACAACACTGCACGACACTGCTTCCAGAGCTACACGGCCACAACTCGTCACTGCACCGCCATCCTCTCTTCCACAGCACCCACGGTGAGCCCCCGATTCTTCCCCTGCTCACCGCCGGACCTTGCTACTTTGGCCATGGCACTCCATACCGTGAGCGCGTAGGCCAAGGCCATCCCCGGTCTCTAGGCACACAAGCGTAGCACACTCACGCGCACATCGCGACCACCCCCGAGCCCTTGGACGATGTAGACCTCTCCAAGTCCCATGGACACCATAGCTGAGCACGCATGCCACGCTCACGATGCCGTCACCATGTCGCAGCCACCACTGGAGCACCAGACCACCTCCGAGCACCAGACCACCCGTTCGAGCACCAGACCACCGGTCTGAGCACCCGACCACCGGCCAGAGCACCGACCACCGTGGCCAGTACTGCTAGGAGCACCTGGCGCCTCCTTGACTCACCCATCCTATTCGTTGAAGCCATGGGTAACTCACACGCACGCCGTGACCACCCCGCTGGAGCCCCGTAGTGACCCGCGTGCCTCGCCGTTGTCACCATGTCGCCGTGGCCGCCGAGAAGACCCTACCGGCCACCTGGAAACTGGAAGTCCTGCCCTGAGCTTTGGACGCCCTCGCCGTGTCCACACGGATCCATAGGAGCCTACACTCCCCACTGTGATGCCCCTCCGAGGCCATAGCCCCCACACCAACGCCACCGACGTGATCGGAAGACCGCTACCGTGGCCAAAGCCACCGGAGGCCCTGGAGGACCCCTCGACCTGCCCAACATGCCCGCTGGAGCATTGTGATGCCCACGTGCACCACAGAACTGGCCAATGCCGCTGCACCCGCGCCATTCCCGCACGCCGGTTGTGCTCGAGCCACCGTTCACCATGACCAGTGACTTAGGAAGCACCATCCGTCACCCTGACCCCACCATTGCAGTCGCCATGGCGCGGGGAGGCTTTTCCCCACCTCAATTAGATGCCTGAGCCATTGCGGGAGCTCGCCGATGAGCACGTCGCCAGTGGGAGCGCGCTGTGGAAGAAACAGAGGAGAAGGGGCGAGTTGAGCAGCGTAGCCCTGCACCCGGTGCACATGAGCCGAGCCGAGGGGAAATGACGATGGACGCGGTCCACCATGGACCCTGCCTTAGGTCCATGGACCGTGAACTTTGGCCCACTGTGAGCCACGCTCACGCCCACAGCCTAGAAGCAAAGCCTAGTAGGAGCCCACAGCGATGACGTGGCAGCGTCACAGCTTGCCACGTGTCCAGCCCGGCCCGGCCCACACCGGCCCAACCCGAGCCCACCAAGGCCCGTTTGACACCCGGTCGTATTGACCGTTGACCGGTCAATGTTGACCGTTGACCTGGCCCACATGTCAGTGACACGGACACTCTGGACCCACACGTCAGACGCTGACATCATGCTGACGTCACACGGGACCCACATGTCAGAAGCCCACACAACTAGGGTGATGTCATGCTGACATCACGATGACATCAGCTGCTGACGTCAGCAGCCCTGACCCCACACGTTAGTGACCCTGACCGATTGACCATAGACCGTTGACCGTTGACTCACCTTTAACTGACGTTGACTTAGATCGGACCTACATGTCAGTGACCCAATAGCCCCTGGACCCATCTGTCGGAACAGACGACGTTGATGACGTCATGCTGACGTCAGCTGGGCCCCACCTGTTAGTACCAGAACTGGGACGATGACATCATGCTGATGTCATCATGCCACATGGACCAGTCACAGCGTGACACGTGTCAGCCCAGGATTAATTCAGCCTTTTTCATTTTCAGAGATGGATTTAATCTTTGGAAATTCATAACTAATTCATATGACCTCAGAAAAATACGAAACCAGGGCCAAAATTCATCTAAAATCAAGCTCTATGCAATGAACCCACGTTTGAGTGCATTTGGCTCTTTTGAATTTCCATTGCTCTTTGTGCTATTCTATGTCGCTAACGCGACTATAATGCAAATGATGCAGACTCGGAGGAAAACCTGCGGACGAGGACCGTGAGTACCGTGAGGAGAACGGAGATGACTACACTGAAGGTGCCACATCCCACCCAATCTCGTAGCACCTATTACGCATGGCTAACATAGATCTGCTATCGCTTTACTTTACTGCTACAGTCATATTATAATAGGACTTGCATGGTAGTATACTTGCTTGAAAGCCTTTACCTTGATGCAACCTTACCCCTGCATACCCTGCTATTAGGCTAGACACACGCTTACTGCTATATATTTCATTGCTTATACCTCTACTACGCTTATACTACGTGCGTGGTGGAAACTGGTGTTATCTGGACTATGGGGAGAGTGCTGCGTGTGTGGAGGGTGAGGGTTGTGTCGACCAAGTTGGAGTATACGATGAGCCTAGGGCAAGTCTTGCTATGGGATGCTACCTGGGTACCCCTGGAAATGGATACCTATGGTGGGTAAATGGTATATGAGGTGGTCCTAGGTGTGAACCTATGATGGGAGGAGCCCGGGATGGAGGTGCTATGGTGGCACGATAAATGGAAACCCTGATGAAGACATTCTAGCTTGGTCAACCCTAAGGACTTACTAGTACTCAGATTCACCGGGAAGCCTTACATACCACTCGCCCTATATGGTGCGGGACGGCCGAACTACTTGGTAGGATATTACCACTACTGCTAGGTTGATAGCGGACAGTGTAAGGAGGTATAGGGCGCAGAGGATTTCCCCCACACCCTTCCAAGACTTCATGGAGACCTTGTGGACCTGGCTCATGACTCACAGTTTTAGCCACCCCAAACTAGACTTGGGGTATACCAGGGCTGAATGGTAGAGTGGCATTATCCTAGGCTAGCAAGCGGTCGGAATCAGCCTAGTTGACGACGGTCAGCGAGGAAGGCGGATCTTGTGGTTATGTGAAACCTCTGCAGAGTGTATGGTTGATCGATCGATACATGTGCCGACTTGTCGGCTATGGACCTTTCCTGGGTTTCACTTAAACTAGATAATGAGATGAGTCCTTCTCTTCTTCCCCCGCGAAAGTGTCAGTCGTAGCCAGGGGCTACGGGCCTTGAGACAGTGCCGAGAGGGAGTTGGCCTATCGACTGAGCGATGGTATGGTTATGGTATGGTGATGGTGTGGAGATGGTGGTATATTGATCACAGGATCGAAACCTGGCTTGGAAAAGGGAATGGGGTGGAATGTGTGTGGGAATGGTGTTAAAACTTGACAAACTATTATTAATTACTTGATATATTAATGCATAGGAAACCCCAGCTTTTTAGGTTCCTTTGACTATGTCCAACTTGCATCCAATTTCCACAAAGCAATGCTCATAGGGATGGGAGTGGCCAGTATAAATCATACTGATAAATTTTGGCACACAGGTTCTGCTGAGGAGTATAGCTCCGAGGAGTTTGACGGATGAGGGGTTTGTGCCTACGCTCGAGTTTGGCGATCTTATCTACAAGCTGTTCTGAATGAATGCTACTTTTGATTCCGCCAATGCGGCGATGTAATAAATTATGTAATTCCACACTATTTGTACTATGATATTATCGTTGTATGGATGTGATATTCGACTGGAATTTGGGTAATATGATCTTCAACGGTCTTATTACACTTCGACGCTGTGGATTTCCCTGCACGGAAATCGGGGTCGTTTCACCTGCAGGCAGCAGACGGGGAGGTGACCACACGTTCATTACTGTTGATGATGTGAGTTCCCTCCTGGACTATAGTGGTTGCCATATCCATGTGTTAGGATCCACGCCCAGGGCTGATGACGACACCCACAATACTATAGGACAAAAGTCGGCGCCCACAACACTATTTGGGCTCTGTCATGCCTGGGTGGGCTTAAAGCGCACAGGGCATGGTCCTCGGTACTATGGTTGACCAGAGTGTCTTATCTTACCCTGTGCTCATCATTATGAAGGGGCAGGGTATAGACACAGAGCGAGGCGGAGCCAGCCCCAGAACGTTGGGCGGGGTGGAGCCTGCCCCAGGCCATCGGGCGAGGCGAAACTAGCCCTCAGCCATCGGGCATGGCAGAGCCTGCCCTCAGTCATCAGGCGAGGCAGAGCCAACCCTTAGACGTTGGGCGAGGTGGAGTCTGCCCCCGACCATCTAGAGAGGTGGAGTCCACCCCAGGCCATCGGATGAGGCGGAGTCTGCCCCTAGAAGTTGGGCGAGGTAGAGTCCAGCCCGCGGGGGTTGGGCGAGGCGGAGCCAACCCTTAGGGAGCAGGCAAGGCGCAGGGCAAGAAGTGTAGTTGCATTCTTGCCTGTTCAGGAGCATCAACGCTTGATGGTTATTAGCTCCACCTCATTGGGTACCCCAGTATTAGGTCCCCGACAAGTACCATCCATTACCTATTTTGGGTTTGGGTACCTGTATAGATAGGCCGTTGGAGTCTTATAGTTGACGATACCCTCGTTCATCTGGGCTATTAATCTAATTTGGCATGAAACTAGATATTCAAGATGGATGGTAACTCATAAAAATTAAGTCTACTTACAAGTTCATGGACAATCCGTCTTGCATCGAAACGGTTGAATCTCCATACTATTTCAACATATATTATCAAATCCTAGATTGTACTCAAAATAATATTTCATCTTGAGTTGGGTTTTTCTTAGAGAGTTTCTGTTTCTATGTACAAGATAGCGGAAGTGTAGAACAAGAACCAAGATGGTCGTGCTAGAAACGGTTGTATGTGGGCTAGTCCATCAATCAACTTATATAAGTTTACTTATACACACAATCATGTTGTCGTGAGTAGCTTATAAAATTAAGGGACATGTGTACATGTTGTCATGAGTAGCTTATAAAACTAAGGAACGTGTTATACCTTTGGCATCTAAAACAATGTGACATAGATCGAGGCATGGGCGAAGGCGATGAGACAATAGGTGTGAGGTACTCGGTCTCCTCGATGTTGCCGATTTTTTTAGTTCTTTTTTGAAAAATTTTCATAAATATGTCCCTAGAGGTAAGATTTCAAAATCTAGACCCTTAGCTCAGCGTCATAGTTGCTGGTGTCGAGCTTACACTGCTCGGCGCTATCATTGCTGGTGCTGAGGTCTTGGGCTCGACGTAGACGTGGCGGTGACTTGACAGGCAGCTTGGCGCCGAGCTCAGCGCCATGATCTATGGCGCCAAGGTGGTGTTTTAACCCTAGCCCCAACCTTTCCACCCGAGCCTTCTTCCTCTTCTTTCTCCTCCCTCTCGGGGTTTTTCTCTCCCCACTTTGCCCTACCTCATGAATCGGCATATTGGACCTTGGAAACTTTGATTTGATCCATAGATCTTCGAGAGCAAGGTATCCTCGCTCCTCTCCTAGTTTTTTTCACATCGATTTGGTACATATTAGTCAAAATTTTCAACCTAAGAATTGTCATTACTTAGGGTTTCATTCTATCAATCAATATTTGTATTATACAACCATTAGATGATGCCAAGGCGTGGAAAAGCTAGCAAACCTAGGTAACCGTAGTGCATGTAGTTATGTTATGGGTTTATTGTTGTGCATCAAATGATAAACCCTAGGTTTAGGGTTTAATGTTAATTGCTTTTGGTTCTTAGAACGAAATTAGTTGCATTGTAGTTATGGTTCTCATTGACATTAATTTGTGATGTTTTGATTTTTGTTTGTTAAATTACATCCATTTTATTAGATGCAAGAAATGTATCGGGAGGAGTTTTGGCGAAAATGGGGTCATCCTTGAGAATTATACCCCGATGTGTCTTGCAAAGATGCCCTTGTCCCTCCTGACCTCCATGTCCCTAACTGTCACTATGGTTTCTTGGCCCACGTGTTTCAATCGAGACATCCGGACACAGCGACGCGTTGCTTCTACACATACAATCGTTTTAATGTAAGTAATTGTTTCCACTATCTTTTTTTCTTTATTTGTGTAAGTATGCTACTAATATTTTATTGGAATCTTGTTGTGTAGGACCATCAAAGGTGCTTTTTCTTTGAGTGGATCAACGGTGCAGACAAGTTTGACCCTAGGTACCTCCTTTTAGATGAATGATTTAGAGGGAGACATCCACGTGAGCACTTCAAGCGGTGGGTTCCACCCACCTAACCCCCCGCCAATGATAGCTAAGGAGAAGCACCTAGCCATAGTTAGATGACTCGAGGAACCTTCTCTGTGCGAATGCGGAGATCGAGTTGTGAGAAACCCTGAGAATACGTTGGAGTTTGTGTGTCCGAACAAACACGAAGTAAGTAAAAAGTGTATCTTTTTAAATGTTTAGCTCTATATGTGCATGTACTAATGTCTCCTCTTTTATGTGTATGGATTTGCGAAGTGTCATTTCAAGGAGAGGCTCTATGGTCCTAAGAATCAATGGCCGGAGCCACCAAAGGCAAAGGAAAAGAAGAAAGAAAGGTTAATTTACAAAGCACCTCCAGTCAAGTGCGAATGTGGTGTTAAATCCAACTACGGTCTAGTCTTTTTGGAGCTTGGAATAGGCTATTATTGCAGCCATATGGTTGACTATGATGAGGTTGGTTATTTTGTGGTAAACATGAAATTGTATTTTGTTTCTTTTGCTAAGACATATATGATATAATTTTTTGTTTGAACAGAGCACTAGGGAATGCAGGTGGTAATGTTATGATAGTCAAGCTAAGTTCTTGGATGAACTGAAGGGGAGGCAAGTAATTGCATGGAAGAGGGGATATGGACCTGACTACGTCAACCTATTCGTTAAACATCACAAAAACAAGATGCGTGAGTTTGCTAGAGAGCACGGTATTCGTAACCCGATCGATATTGGGCTTGACAAATGGGGATTGGAGAGATGGAGGACATTAGAGGAGGAGAGGGCAAGGAAGGAGGCAAGGGAGGAGACAAGAGTATAGATGCAGGTCTTGAATGAGCATGTTGTTACATTATGTGTCAGTGAGTGCTTGAAAGACTTTTTTCGTTGTCTGATTTTAAATGTAATATAATCACGTTGCTAACTGATTGCATTTTATACATGAAGGGATTGGATACAGCCAGGACCATGATGCAGAGGTGGCTCATGCAAGGTATGAGAAAAAGAAGTTAGATGAGCACAGAATGTGAGCTGGTCGCACCGTTCAATCACCGATTTTGTTGTCTGATGAGGGGGACGAGGATGATGACAACACTGCCAGATTGAGCGAGCTCATCGCTCTAGCAGAGGTGGGCTTGCAGGCGGAGGAGGCTGAGGACGACACTAGCAGACTAAGCGAGCTCATCGCTCTAGCAAAGGTGGGCTTGCAGGTGATGGAGGCTAAGGACGACACTGGTAGACTGAGCGAGCTCATCGCTCTAGCAGAGGCGGGCTTGTAGGCGGAGAAGGATGATGACGCATTCTTCACTCAGGCCGCAGAGGCCGCAGATGAAGTGGAGGCTGCTTACTACAGGCGACACATAGGTCAGAGCAATGCAGGTGAGCCTAGCCACAACAACAAGGTTGTCGTAGAGGACTGGTACTCGGATGATGAGTTGCATACTCAGTATGTTTCAAACTAAGAATTTGAAATTGCATTTGCCCCCTATGTGGGTTTTGGTGTATTGATGACATCCAAATTAGGGACTAATATGATCTTAATGAGATATGTCACAGCTATTACTCAGTATGCGCCTTCCAAAGGTTTTTTTTGTTTTTGAGTTTAGGATCCACCGCACTATAAAGAGGGATGCAAACTTAGTTGGTCTGAGGAAAATAGAGTACTCAAGCATAAAAATAAAATCAAAAGAGAGACACTCTAACACTCGACAAGCATGTAGAATATTTTTAGTGACTTTTGATGTCAGAAGTCCCGACGTAAGCCAGAACTCCCGATCGTCAGAAATCATGACTCATGCCGGAAGTACTGACGCCTAGTCACTTAGCCTACGCAGTGACTATGGTCGTCGAAAGTCCCGACATGAGTCGGAACTCCTGACAGTCGGAAGTCCTGACCCAAGTCAGGAGTCCCGACACCTAGGTTTTTGCTGGCCAGCTGTCTGCGCATGTCGGAAGTCTATTTTTATTGTCTGAAAAGGCTAGATTCGTTCACTCTTACTGAAAAGTCTAGATTCATCTGCAAAGCGTCTATACATTATGATTGGACTATACATGTTCTAACAAATTTATATTTAATCTGTGTACTACATTTGTGCCTTTTTTGAAGTGTAGTATAATTAATGATTCACAAAAAAAATTCACAAGAGTTTCCCTTGTTTCAGGAGCATCCATAGTTACAAACAGAGACATCATTATATAATCCAAACATTTAATCATCCAAAGAGAACAATGCAACCACAACGAACATCACAATCAACATAGCATGTCCTGCATAGTCCAAATAGTCCACAATGTCCATACAATCCCAAATAGTTATAGAGAAGTAACTATAAAATCATAATAGTATATACTAACATCTACCATAAAACCATCATTGTCTCCTAGTCTTACCCTTACCCTTGTGATCAAGAGCGCTGGTACCTGGTGTGTAAGGGTCAAGTGGATGGCGTCGCCTAGTGCCTAGAGGCTGTGTAGGCTGAGTCAAGGGAGCATCCTAAAGCTGAGAGGGGCCAAGCTCCTCATGCCTCTAGTCCACATCGTCGTCGTCCTCATCCTCGTCCTCGTCCTCGTCCCTTGTAGCTGCTTGCTAAAGGAACCTAAGCCTCCTCTGCCTGTGGGAGGAACATACACGTCTTGCATCATGTCTGTCCTGCAACAACAGTGAGCAGCCGCACGGCGTAGCTGACGTGACAGCCTCTGTTGTACAAAATTATGTTAACTGAAAGAATCCAACGTATTAATAATATGTTTGAAATAATATTTTGAATCTTACGTCTAGGAAGCTACGCATGTTGTCGTCCCTAACTCTCGGATGAAAGCACTCAATGTCTTCAACGGAGCATTTGAGGGTATTGCCCTGCAACAAAGTTCTCAGTGAAAATACTTCTAAACAGATAGCAACAGGTTTTGTGTTCTTTTTTAAAACAATCTAAAGTATTATAAGGATGCTACGGCTTGAAGGTGGCGCTAACTAAAATAGATACCTCTAACGCATAATGTATTGGTATGCAACTTAACGTAGAAAAATAAGGCAATTGACTTACCACTCTGTCCAAGATTGGTCCTGCCTCCACCTGCCTTCCTGCACGAGTAGATTGGTCGTACACCGTGTCTTCATCGTCGGAGGACTCGATGTCGGCGTAGTCATCTTCTTTCCACTGTACCCTTAGCCTGCAACATGTCGCATGTTGGTACCAAGCTTGGTACCACCTAAACTCACAGTTCGTGTGCGGCTCATTGTTCTCGTCCACATTGTTGTGCATCTCCTCCAATTTCTCAATGTAGTACTGGTGGTGCTTCTCCTAGTCAAAAATCTTTCTGTTCTTCTCACGATCCAACCTGCATGTATGTCATCATTACTTGAATCCATGTACATGTCACCATATTAATGGAAATGGACCATCATGAGACATTTGAAATGGCAAAACACTTACTTGTGTAAGTCAACGCCAGTCGAGAACGGAGTCATTGGCCAAAGCTGTCTCACTCCAAATTGGCGTGCAACTCTATCTGGTAGGTGGAACTTGACAGCATAGAAACATATTAGAGGGCACCTCATCCTATAGAAGTCATCGTTGAACCCACACATGTTGCTCAAATGAAAAGGAAGTGCCCCCTCTCCATCATACGCCTCCCACGACACCTGCAACATGTCCAAATAAGATGTTAGATGGTATACTAAACCATTTCAAACCAGCATGGAAAATAAAATTTACTAACACTAGACATAGTGAATGTGTCTAGCTCATTCATGAACTCAATGTATGCCTGCTCTAACCTCGTGTGTGAAACCCTAACCTAGTCCCAAAGGTACACCCACGTCGGCTGCTGATGTGGAGGCTGACCTGAGAACCACTCATGAGGAGCCAGAACCTCGGGAGGGCTAACTGGTAGATGAGCCCACATCCATAACTGAAGCTGGTACATGCATCCACCAAGTGATGTTGTGGACGAAGTCCAATGACACCCCTCGCAAAGCTACCGGTAAAGAAAACCCAAGACTACAGAGCCCCAGCTGTACTGACCCACCTAGTCCCAGTCACTGAGGCAGTGGACCCACATCTACAACGCAGTGTCACCCATGGCGTCAGGGAAGAGAACATAGGGAAACAGGTGTAGGATCCACGCCCTATAGTAGTACCCAACTGTCTCCTCATCTGCCTCCTCGAAGCGCTATGCGAACTCTTGCCAAAGCCAGGAGATGTGTCAGTATAGAAAGTGACCAACTAGTGAATATTTATACTTTTGCTGTATGTTGTGATCGGAGGTGGCCTAGCACTCAATGACATAGGATTTATACTGGTTCATGTAACGTGCCCTACGTCCAGTCGGGGTCGGTCAGTGACTTTATTCCTGAGCCTAGGTGCTCGAAGTTTGCTATGGGGTTACAAACAAGAAGGAGAAAGATGGTGGGTACAAGAGGCCTGGTTGGCTTTGGTCGGAAGGGCCGAGAGCGACGCGGACTCCGCTATGAGCTAAGTGTTCAAGCGTGTGCTTGAGGTCTGAACCTGGTGGTTCTATGGATGTGAGCTATTGGACTAATGAATCTAAAGGAACTGAGCTTGGATGATTTGGTCTCTTTGTTTGGAGGGAGTGCATCCCCTTTTATAGATGAAGCGGATGGCTTTATAGGTGAGAGGAAGCGGGTACAGATGTTTTTAAGCCTTGTTGCCCACGCCGATGAGGATTGGATAATGGTAGGCACCCACAACACTGTTGATGTCACTGTAGAATGTCAGGTGCACGTCGGAGGTTGCGTTGTCTTCTTCAGGAAGGGTTGATGTTGGTACCTACAAAATATTGCTGAGGAGTCTCACCACGTTTACCAGGTATGGTGAATCCCGGCGCCTACAATACTATTGATGCCCAGAGGCATGTGAGGGGCATTTTGCCGTATGGGAGTCCTGCGATGACTACAATACTGTTTGTGTCAGGGCGGTTATGGAACACTGTTCCCACAGGTGTACAGGGTATGGTCCCTATACCATGGTTTGACTCGCGTGCTGCTTTCTTCGTTCGTCCCTGGTCCCTTCCGAGCGGGCGTCCCCAGTCGGATGGCCCTAGTCGGCTTAGGTTGCGCCGGTCGGAGAAGAGTAGCGAGCAGGGTTCTTACATACCCTGGTTGGAGAGACGTGGGGTCAGAGTCGGAAGTAGGGCTCGGGGTAGGCCTTCCGATCGAAGAGGCTGGCCAGAGGTGGCTGAACCCCGAATCGAGCGCTCCGATCGGAGAGGTGGGCCAAAGTAGCTGATGAGCGGGTGTTGCTCTTCTTGGGCCTGGCCTTCCGGTCGGTTGCTAGACCACCCCTTTGCCCTGTTGTTTTTTAGACTCTTGGGCTAAGCCTTGGCGCAGAAGCCGGTCCCCCGAGGGACCCCTAGTTTATGAACCCGACAGGAGCCCCGAGCCCCCGGGTGATTCGGGTAGAATCGTCCGGGGGATTTTTGTCTTGTCGACGGGTGCGCACGAGCGCACCCGTGGGTGTAGCCCCCGAGCCCTCAGGCGGCTCAGGTAGAACCGTTTGGTGGGTGTTCTGTGTCATCAGGGGAAGTTTTCTGTGTTGTCGGTGGGCGCGCGCGAGCGCACCCGTGGGCGGTTCGGGCAAAACCATCTGGGGGGTTTTGTTTTAGTGGGCGTGTGTGCGTGTTTTTAGTCTGAGACAAAATTTTGTCAACCAAGGCGTTGTTGTGTAGCCGAGGCATTTTTAGTTTGTGAAGATTGGATTGAAACAAAACTTACTGATCCCGGCATCGATGCGTGCCATGGATCGGGCAAGGAAGTTAGTTTGGATGCGAGAGATGTGGCAGAACCTCCTAAATTATAGGGCCCACATGCACTTGTCACTGTCCAATGACCTCTGACGACTATGCATATGTTCCCGATAACTTAAGAAGACTGTCGGGTGTCCCCGGGGAACCCCGAATCATCCACGTTTTTTGAGCAGGATCACGTTACAGAGTCATTGCAGTATTACAACATTTATACAAATATCAGCACCAGAGTAAAAACTATGGAAGTCTTACGGTAACATAGTTTACAAACTAATTGTTTCAAACCTAACAAACTAAGTTCGATAATTATTACAAACCATAGTAGTAGTGGAGTGGCATAATTAACATATACATTACACACAAATTAAGCATCCTGCCCAAGGATCACACATTTACTTCTCATCGTTAGAACGAACAAAAGTCATGCAGCACGATCCAAAACAGATCTGCTCATGAGGCTCACCTGCAACAAGGGGTCAACGAACCCTGAGTACAAAAGTGCTCAACAAGACTTAACCGAAATAAAACTGATAGAACTCAGGAATGTCGGCTCATGAGATTCAAGGTATGGCTTTAACAATAATCAAAGTTCTTTTGCGTAAAAGCTCTTTAACAAAATTCTTTAAAAAGAAAACTTCTTAAGAATTATATACAAAGCTGACATGATCCGCACTGAGATCATGAAACTTCATATCCAACACCTTCACAAACCTTATTCAAGTTCCAGTTATTAATACTACGATGATGAACAGTGAGTTGAGTCTCCATAATCGAGGAGCAACGACGATTCGAACCGATTAAGCCCAGCTAGGAATTCCAGACCACACGACATATGCAGGTTCCAGACCTACATATACCAACCTACCCTCGGATCCTCTAAAACAAGAACGGGTCCGCGCCACCAGAGAATACAGTACTCCACCAATCCAGCCCATTGCCATGTGGGTACACGCTATTCCTGCCATCTCTCCACTCCCAGTGCGCGAGTAGCCCTTCTCATAATAGAATTGCCAAGTTCAGGCTTACCGGAGTATGTGGTTAGTACTACAAATTCTCACCTCATGCAATTCAACAACGGACGTGCCTTAATTGACACAGGCGGAAAGGACCCGCTCACAAGACCTCCATGTCTGGTGGCTCACACTCACCGAGTCCGCTCGGTCTAGATTTATTACTCCACATTCCCATATCACATGCTAACATAATTAACTAATGTTCCATTTAAAACTTGCAGGTGGCAGGTAGTCACCCGACTTTCATCGTTCTACACATAGCTAAGCAAAACTAGGCATATACGAGTTTAAAACTTGTAATATGGTAAATATGGAATAACAAGGTTAGTAATGCACCAATTAGGCTCTTACTTAACTCCTAATCACTTAATGCAGTAATGGAAAGCAAAAGCGAAATTAATTTATAAAACACAAGGTAGGGTTGTATGCATCCGGGGCTTGCCTTCGTTGACGGAAAAGTCCGATTCCTGCGACGTTCCACAAGTATTCGATCCGACCTTAACAGACGGATTAACCTCCTCAACAACTTGATTAACTACCACATTTTCACCTTCGTTCACTACACGTAATAACAATGCCATGTTTAACATGATGCGGAATACAAAACATGATGCTCGATAATGGATGCAAAAATTAACAATTTGAATACAACTTTCCTTCGCGGTACAGTTGCAAGTCAAACAACTAA
This sequence comes from Miscanthus floridulus, assembly GCF_019320115.1. Taxonomy (NCBI): domain Eukaryota; kingdom Viridiplantae; phylum Streptophyta; class Magnoliopsida; order Poales; family Poaceae; genus Miscanthus; species Miscanthus floridulus. Next base: position 74,722,401 of record NC_089587.1, read on the forward strand.
ATCTTTTTCATAACACATACATCAATTGCCAAGGATCATTATCAACTAATGACCCAAGGTCATCACTCAATCCAAAATTTCAAACAAAACCTAAATCATTAAAGGTTACTATTTGCTTTTATGAATTAATTAATTAATTAAGAATTATGAAATAAATCAACTTATTCTAATTGAGATCAAAATTTTTAGTAAAGGTTCATCACATGATAAGTAAGTGGCAAAACAAATTTCATAATTTTTGGATAATTAATTGAGCCTAGAAAGACCATGGAAATCCATTTATTAATTAAATGAGCAATTTTCATTACATTCAAAAAGTACTGTAAATCAATATTTCATATTTTTACTAAATAATATTCATCACAGAGAGGTCACACAAAAATTTTCATAATTTTTGGAGCTCTAAATAAATCTACACAAAAATAACAAATTATAGCACTATTTAATCATTTTTGAAAAAGGAAAAATTCATTTTCAAAACATCCGCTCACACAAACAACTCAGGAAGAACCAGGAGCTCACATAAACAACTCAGAAAGAACCAGGAGCTCACACAAACAACTCGGAAAGAATCAGGAGCTCACACAAACAACTCGGAAAGAACCAGGAGCTCACACAAACAACTCGGAAAGAACCAGGAGCTCACATAAACAACTCAAAAAGAACCAGGAGCTCACACAAACAACTCGGAAAGAATCAGGAGCTCACACAAATAACTCGGAAAGAACCAGGAGCTCACACAAACAACTCGAAAAGAACCAGGAGCTCAGAACCAGGAGCTCACACAAACAACTCGGAAAGAACTAGGAGCTCACACAAACAACTCGGAAAGAACTAGGAGCTCACACAAACAACTCGGAAAGAACCAGGAGCTCACACAAACAACTCGAAAAGAACCAGGAGCTCACACAAACAACTTGGAAAGAACCAGGAGCTCACACAAACAACTCGGAAAGAACCAGGAGCTCACATAAACAACTCGGAAAGAACCTGGAGCTCACCCCAAACGCACTGGAGCATAAAGCTGGATCGGAAGAGCAACGGATGAGTGGTTCGACATGCACAGGAAGCACCAGTAGCTCACCCCGAGCTCGATGGAGCAAAGAACGGGGCCGGAGAAGCAACGGTGAAGAAGGTCGACGATCTGAGCAACCATGGCGGAGCAAAACGTCGACGGTGGCGGTGCTCCGGTGACTGCGGTGGACAAAACTATCAAGCAACAAGGTATTAAGCACCACGGCATCAAGGCGAAGCTGGAGCTACGCTGAGCAAGGACAAATACGCACCAGAGAGCTCTGGCCACGGCGACATGCTCGCGACAGCGGTGCTGCCGGCCGCGAGGAAGAAGAGCAACGAACGGGGGTTCCCGGCAAAATCAAGTGACCAGAACTAGCTGGCTGGGTGCGCAAGGAGCAGGCGAAGCTAGGACAGGCTTTGCCAGAATGGCAATGGCGCTGAATCGACAGTGAAAGCTCGACAGAGCAGCGGCGATGGCGTCGGGAAAACAGAGAAGGGAAAATGAAGAACGGCGACTACACAGGCTTTATAGGGCGGCCAGGAAGCAAAGAGAAGCCACGCAGGGGCCTTTCCCATGCCAGCGCAAAGCCAAGGGCGGCCACAGTCACGTCTGGAAGCAGAAGGAAGATCGTAGACGGTGAGTTGGCTTCCGCGGTTACTGTTCATCAAAATTACCAAACTGCCATTCGATTTAAAAATCCAAATTACTCCCAAATTTATGTAACAACTCAAAAATCTCCAAAAATAAAAGTTGCTCCAAATTTAAAGTTCTACAACTTTTCTTTTATAACCACCCCCTAATTCGGTCTACATTTTGAAATGCAAATTTGAATTCAAATAGTGGACATTTAAAGAATCACGCCTTTTCAAATTACTTCAAATTTTTCTAAACAACTTTGAAAACTCCAAAAACAAACTTTGTATAACTTGACAAGCTCTACACTTTTGCTTTAAGGCTCAACCTCAAAATGTACTTAGATTTTGAAATGGGTTTTCCAGGGTAAACTTAAATGCTGGAAATTCGGGTTTTCGGAAATCCAATTAAACACAAATGTTTTGAAATTGATTCATCCATACAAGTCAACACATATCATAAAACAAGGTCCACACCAAGCATTGCAACAAAAATTATTAAACTTTTATTAAGGAAGAATTTGAATTGTTTAATAGATTCCCACATTAAAATTCACAAAGTTTCTTAATCACTATTATATCATGTAACATATAACACACTTCATAACAACATTTACATGCTATAAATTAAACATGAAATGCATTCATGAGTTGATACATGATGATTATGCATAATGATGACATGATCACCTTTTAAGTACTTTATAACATCAAGGATGTTACAAGAGAGCTCACTGATCCTGGCATCGATGCTCATCGTGGGATCGGACGAGGGAGTTAGTTTGGTCGTGACAGAGCTCGCTGATCCTAGCGTCGATGCGTGCCATGGGATTGGGTGAGGGAGTTAGTTCGGATAGACCCTAGCGTCGGTGCGCGCCGTGGTTTTGAAATGGTTAGTTCAAGGGATGGATGAGACCGAGCCCATGGGTCCTAGTGTTGGTGCGCACTGTGGGACCGGGTGGGTCGGAGTCATGGATCCTTGGCCTTAGCGCATCCTGGGCAGCTGAGGTAGTTAGTTCAGTTAGTTTTCACGCGAGTTCGGAGTCATGGTCCCTGGATTTTTGGAGCGCAGTCGGAAGTGAAGCCATTACGCGAGTTTGGAGTCACGATCCCAAGCCATAGCCGGATGTCGTAGATCCTATCGACGCGAGTTCACGGTCACGGTCCCAGGGTTTTTGGAGCGCAGTCGGAAGTAAAGCCGTTACGTGAGTTTGGAGTCATGGTCCCAAGCCGTCGCTGGATGTCATAGATCCTGTCGACACGAGTTCAGGGTCGCGGTCCTAGGGTTTTTGGAGCATAGTTGAAGCGTAGTTAGTTAGTTAAAGATCGGACGAGGCTGTGCTTGTGGATCCTGGCGTCGGTGCTCACCATGGGACCAGGCGAATCGTAGTCGTGGATCTGGCGAGCTCGAGGTCGCTTCCTTGGCGTTTGTCTTGAGCCCCCTAGCCCTATCGAGCCTTCGTGGGGGTCGATGTGAGTTATGTGCGTTACCCCATCCGGTTCCTCACAACCGGAGGGGCTGAGTTTTGTCGCTTGTCCCGATCGCTCGGGCTCGAAGACTAGCTCGGTGAGTTCGCTAATGGGTGTGATCGAGCGGAATCTGAGTCCACGTTCATGACAGGGTTGGCATAGCCCTCTTGTGACATTCCACTACTCCTTTACCTGCAACCTGGCAGATGCCTAGGTCATTTCGGAGACCGACCCGGGTGGCCTAACAGCCTCCCCTCGATGGAGATTCTATGGGCCTGGCGAGAGGTTCAGGATCGAATGAGAAGGTTGAGATGACCCGGTCTGCTAGACTAAGCGAGGGCCGCACGGTGCTCATCTATGGTTTTCTCCCTAGGCTCTGTTGGTTACTCATATCGAATGAGGCAACCACCGCTTCATGACGCAACACAGAGCGTTCTGATGCATTTCGCTGCACCTACGATGCTTAGTTCCTGAGCCCCCAGGCGGTTCCGGGCCCGAATCATCTGGGAGGCATGGGCGTATGGAATGAGATGCGCGTATGGATGTATGAAATGATTTATAAGGAAATAGAGGGGTTCGGTACTGCTCACCTTGATGGCTTAAGTGACGGGGTTCGGAAAGCTTCAGTCGGAAATGTCTAACCAGGACCTACGCTCGTTAATCATGGGTGAGTCCTTGTGTGAATAGTTTTTATTTAATGAACACATGCTCACCTTGATGACCTGAGTGACGGGGTTCAGAGAGCTTTAGTCGGAAATGTTCGACCGGGACCCATGCTCATCGTTCATGATGGAGTCCGCATGGCCTACATGGGGTGCCCCTTCACTTCCTTACCTGTCTCTCAGGGTGGATACTGAGCGATTCGATCGACTTAGGGGGCTGGTTGGTCTCTCAGTGGAGATTTCGTTTTTGGTCTCCCTAGGTCTGTCCTGGGGAAGCGAGGAGCCACCCACGTGCGGTGGCGCTTTGGTTCCTGCTCTCGTCGTGTGGTAGTGGTTGATCATGCGGTAGTGGTGGGCCATGGCCAGGCCATGTCCCTTCTGATCATGAGCTGTTTCGTTGGGCAGAGCACGTCTCATCGGTCAGGGCATGTCTTATCTGCATTAAATGGAAAAAAGAGAGAAAATCTTGCTTCGTCATTCTAGCTTCCTCGATCGGTGCGTCATTCCCTAACCGATGTTCCATTTTCCTTAAGTAGGAGAAGGGAGAGGGTTTTCGTTCCATTCTTTTGCCTGTTCTTCATCTGCCGCCACCTTCTCTCTTCCTTTTTTGCCGTGAGCGTTCCTGAGAGCCACGGAGGTTTCTAGGGAAGAAAGGGGAGAGAGCGAGGGAGAAGAGAGAAACTCACCAAAATGTCGGACTGGAGGTCGTCTGATGTAGACTAGGCCCGATCTTCCGAAAGGTATGATAGCGTTGATTGGTGGAGACTCGACGTTCATGATCTAGGCTTCGAACCAAGATTGATTCGGACCCCCTCAACCGTTACACCACTGCTCTTTTAAAGCTGAAAGGGAAGTACATGGATGACAACCTAGGCGATCCACGACTCCATCCGTGACTTCATCCATTCCTTCACATCCAATCGAGATGAGTAAATTTTCTAATGTGCAGACACCACCAGCGCCTGTAAAGAAGAATTCTCTTATCACACCTTCTTCCAGTGGATCTGCTACCCCTTCCTCTAGCAGCTCTTCTAAAGTTGTGTGCCACCGCTGTAAGGGCATGGGACATATTGCTAAAGAATGCCCCAGCAAACGTGCATATATTGTTACTGATGATGGTGGGTATGCTAGTGCTAGTGATGAAGAGAATGAATTTGCACTTGCAACTGATCTTTATGCAGATAAATTTGTGGATAGTGCTAAAGATCCTGATGAGGTAATTGATAGTGTAGCATGCACTGTAGACTACAAATCAATCCTTGTTCAGCGTGTTTTGAGTACACAAGTTGAGCCAGTAGACAAGCTACAACGCCATAATTTGTTTCAAATGTTCCTTATTGTTAATAATTTCCATGTTCGTGCTATAATTGATGGAGGGAGCAGTAATAACTTGGTAAGTTCTGAGCTTGTCAAGACTCTTGGTTTATCTACACGTGCTCTTCCACATTCATACCATGTTCAGTGGTTCAACAATAGTGGTAAGGCAAAGGTAACACAATCTGCTCGTGTGCAATTTTCTATCGGGTCATACCATGATTATGCTAATTTTGATGTCGTGCCTATGCAAGCTTGTTCACTTTTGTTAGGCCACCCTTGGCAATATGATAATAATGTTGTACATCATGGTAGGCAAAATAGATATACTTTTATGTTTAAAGGAAAGACCATTGGTGGAGACTCAACGTTCATGATCTAGGCTTCGAACCAAGATTGAATTCGGACCCCCGCAACCGTTACACCACTGCTCCATTGGTTATCAACCACGCGAACGCGATTGACCTCGCCGAGAAGGCTTTCCTGCAAGCGAATCGAGAACACAAGCAAGAACGGGATGAACGTAATCTGAAATTGCAAATAAATATGAGGCTTACGAAATCAAGGAGTTCAAGTTTTTATTCAAAAGGACTAATCGCCACAGGCGAACAAGATCAAGAACTGGGGCCCTGGTTCACAGCAAGCGGCCTTGCGCGGCGACAGTTGTAGCAAAATAATGTCTGTTTCACGAGGAAATCAAGAACTAAACAAAACCCAAACCCTAAGGAGAGCGACGGCTGCTATTTATAGAGTCTTGGCCGTCAACCCCCCTGGACGTGCCCCCTAAGGGGCCCAAACACGATACACGGTTCAACGGACCAAAAGACGGTGTCGCAGCACCCTGGCAGATTCTGGACACTGACTTGTTTCGATGATTCCTATTGATTCCAAAGGTATTTTGACATGAAACCACTTGGATTGGCTTCCTTATCAAATTAGCTTTCCAACCATATATGGATCGTCGAAAATGGAGTCCGGATGCGTCCTGGGTGACCAGTTGAAGGCAGACTGGTCCTGGAGGCCGAGACAGACTCGAACTTGAGTTGCTTTGGGCCTCCACCTCGGGGACTCGAACCGAATTAGCCTCGGACCTCCTTCTTGAGTTGGACACCCTTGCTGGTCTCCTACCCCTCCATACCATGTGCCAACATGGTCATATGCACGGGTGTCATGTCCTCATCATCCTCCCCTTCTTGACGAAAAGCCGTCCTCGACGTCGATTGTGCTTGAAACTGATCCTGCACAACATAAAGGAGAACGGGGTTGCGAAAACAAAAGGAACTAAAATAATTGTGAGAAGGAATGTGACCATGTTTCCAAGTTTCTAGCATGTCATCTCGCATAAAAATTTCAGCAAGCACGTAGACTCCATGATCCGAATGCACACGATGTATGTCAACACTATTCTGCAAAAGATTAGAACTAACCAAAGACAATGCGGGAATAGATGGTCTAGCAGACATAGGTAGCAACCAACAATGCTCCCCTTCTTGGAAGTGAACTTGTTTCTTTGAGGAACATGAGAAAATGTTTGTATTATTATGGCTGCCCTCTAAACGATTATAATCTTGTACAACAAAAGGAGAATTCATATTACTACGAATGTATACTCGATGTATCATATATTGTCCTTTGTTGTTATATTTGCCAACAACATGATATATATGTTTAGAAACCAAGGCAAATCAGCATATTTAAATAGGCTCTCCTCCAGGCAATCTAGGTTACACAAAACATCAAATTCAATGTAACCCAAAGTATGTAAAGAAGACAACAGTTTGAGCTCATCAGCTTTAGTATCAATATGAATAACATGTTTATTTTCAGCACAAGTGGTTGGTTCCAAAACATGTAAAACTAAACCATCATCAACCAATTCATCTTTATTACAAGGAACATCAAGCAAATTATCATGGAACAAAGATAAATCAAGAGAAGGTTCCATTAACAATTGCTCTATGATAGCATGGTTTGTGGAAAAATTTAGTACATTAAAATAATTCTCACCTTCCGTGAGTGTAGCACCATGGGCATTACCTGTATTTTCAGCAGGAGTAATAGGTGCATTGTGTAATGATGGTTCTGAATTTGCATATGAGGTTGTGAGCTCCTCATTTTCTATCACGTCATCCTCGCTCTTTTGTACATTATCCTGCAAAAGGTTAGGCATAGCAGGAGGAATAACAAGAGATTGATCTAGTTGATGCACCTCATCTTTTGAATTAATTACAAGAGATGGATTAACAAAATTTTCTCTCATAAGATGTTTCATATCATTCCAAGTTTGAGGTTTATCAGAAGGATCTAAAGACTCCCACTAAGATAAAGCAGAATGTCGCAAAACACTAGCTGTATTTTTTACCTTCCTCCTTGGACACATAAAGCGAGTAGCAATATGTTATCTATGGCAATTTCCCACTCCTTTACTCATCAGCACCTATACCATCATAAATCGGTGGATACGAACAACATGTCATTGTTAGAAGACAGCAAAAGACAACACAAAAGTATTATCCCTACCAACTACTTAGGTTGTGGACAAGGAAAAACAAGGCACTCAACTCTCAAGCGTCTTACCACGGTCTTACAAGTGTTCTTACCAAAGCAACAGGCGGTGCAATCGGTCGGTGACTATGATACCGTTGTAGCTTGAGTGTAACAGTTGCAAGGCGAACCTGTACTTGGTTAGAAGAAAGTGGAGCTTGGACAGGCACAATATAGTAACAAGGAATAGCAATAATTTAATTCAGAAATTGCAAGATTGAAAAGTAGTCCCAAGCTAGTCTATGTCGCTGGCCTAAACTCGTCCTGAACCTAGTTCAAACAACCAATACAATACAACTCAGCACAAGGACTCAAAAGCATGCAAGCACTTCTGAACTTTTTTTCACTTTCTTTTTCTTTCCTTCTTTATTTTTTCTCTCTTTTTTTAGGTGCTGCTTTTTTTCCTTCTTTTGGTTTTTGCACCTCTTTGCCTTTTTCTTTGTTTTATGTTTTTTTATCTCTCAAAAGTGCCGCACATAAGAGATTAGACTTTAGATATTTCCACCGTGGAAGAAAAATACTTAACCGAGGAAACCGTAGAAGGAATTGCTAGACAAAGCAAACTCAATCACGCAACCCACTCTGTGACTATTTTAGATCCAAAGAAAAACTAGAGATCAATCTGATGCAAGCCACACTAGGAAACAAGACTTGACACTAGACCAAGAACAAGATTAGAACACAACTAACACTAAGACGTGGCGAGGGACGATAGTTCAATAAAGCAAACTGAAATTAAAAAAATCACAAAGGCACAGCGGAGCTATAGGACTAGAGATATGTGATAGTGTATTTTTTTGTCTTTTTGTGGACTATAGGTAAAACAAAAACAGTAGCAATCTAAAGGGAAAAACAAAGTTATACCTAACGGACAACAAGGTCTCTGATACCACTTGAGGTAGACAAGGCCCGATCTTCCGAAAGGTATGATAGCATCGATTGGTGGAGACTCAATGTTCACGATCTAGGCTTCGAACCAAGATTGATTCGGACCCCCGCAACCATTACACCACTGCTCCATTGGTTATCAACCATGCGAACGCGATTGACCTCGCCGAGAAGGCTTTTCTGCAAGCGAATCGAGAACATAAGCAAGAACGGGATGAACGCAATCTGAAATTGCAAATAAATATGAGGCTTATGAAATCAAGAAGGAGTTCAAGTCTTTATTCGAGAGGACTAATCACCATAGGCGAACAAGATCAAGAACTGGGGCCCTGGTTCACAGCAAGCGGCCTTGGCGGCGACAGTTGCAGCAAAACGATGTATGTTTCATGAGGAAATCAAGAACTAAACAAAACCCAAACCCTAAGGAGAGTGACGGCTGCTATTTATAGAGTCTTGGGCATCACCCCCCTGGACGCACCCCTTAATGGGCCCAAACACGATACACGGTCCAACAGACCAAAAGACGGTGTCGCAGCACCCTGGCAGATTCTGGACGCTGAATTGTTTCGACGATTCCCGTTGATTCCAAAGGTCTTTTGACGTGGAACGACTTGGATTGGCTTCCTTATCAAATTATCTTTCCAACCATATATGGATCGTCAAAAACGGAGTCCGGATGCGTCCTGGGTGACCAGTTGAAGGCAGACTGGTCCTGGAGGCCGACACAGACTCGAACTTGAGTTGCTTTGGGCCTCCACCTCGGGGACTCGAACCAAATTAGCCTCAGACCACCTTCTTGAGTTGGACACCCTTGCTGGCCTCCTACCCCTCCATACCATGTGCCAAACATGGTCATATGCATGGGTGTCATGTCCTCATCATCGTCTACCGTGAGGACGTCGGTGCTAGAGGCTTTCGTCACGAAGGGGTTTCTGCCGCCGTAGGAGGTGGTGCACTGGAGGGTCCCCGGGAGGGAGGAGTTCCCGCAACCTCGTCCCGATGAGGTGGTTTTTTTCCTTACCTTTCATGAGCGTGGATTAGGATGCTCCACACACTGGTTCTTGTTTGGACTCCTCAATGAGTGGTGTCTAGAGCTGCAGCACCACAATCCGACGGGGGTGCTGCACATCACTGGTTTTGTCACCGTCTGCGAGGCTTTCCTCGGGATGGAGCCGCACGTGGATCTCTTCTGGCTTTTCTTCTCCGGGAGAGCTATGACGATGGGGAATTCGACTGAGACCGCACCGGTGGGGGGGTTCACCCTACAGAGGAAGCTAAGCGCGGGAGGTTTGTATCCCGCCTACACCCCATGTGACTCCAATCGGTGATGGCATAGAGAGTGGTTTTACATCTGGAATCCGTCGGAGGCGCTGTTTCCGGCGTTCACCGATGGGAGGTCGGTGAAGCAGAAAAGTTGGTTGTGGGGTTGCGCCCGCACAGAGAGGCACAAGGTGGAGGTCATCGAGGAGGAGCTATGGAAGCTCATAAGGCTCGGCCTTGACGGGGTGCGGGTGTTCCACACCCTCTTCCACCGCCGGGTTGCGCCGTTGGCGGAGAGGACGCGACCGATGTGGATGTACGGTGGCCGATCGGACCCGGACCATGTGTCATCGGAGGACCTACCCGACGATGAGGTCTAGAGTCACCTTGGCCAGGTGCTGCAGTTGAGGCCCAAGGATACGGTTGTGGGGAGACCCATACCATTTAATGCCTCGGTAGTGTCCAACCTGGCATGATCCCTTATTTTGCTTGTGTTTCTTCCTCTGCTTTTCTTGTTTCTTGATCCTAGGCCATCCGTTCCATAGGGGCTTGAAAGGTACAAGTCCCGGCCACACCTTCCTAAGGGACCGAAGGGCAGGGCCTAGCAGGCCGCCCAGAAGGAGACAACAGAAGCCTAAAAGAAGAAGAGAACCAGGGAGGTTCAGCGGAAGGAAGAGAAGAAGAAGGAGGTCACCCGGAGCGTGAGGGCCGGGGAACATAGGAGCGACGTCGAGTCGAAACTCACATCAGATGATCCTATGGATTTGGATGACATGGTCTTCTCCGATGAGGAGGAGAGTTAGGGGGTCGCTGTGACCTCGGTGGAGCGTTGTGACCCTGTGGCGACATTCGCTGGTGAGGAGCAGGAGGCTGCCCGGCGTGCGGAGGTCCCTACATTGAGGAAGTGCGCAGCAAGTGCGGACGTCATTGGCGAGCGGGTGGTGAAGCGGCCATGGTCGCCACGCCCCTCGGTGGCGTCGCTAGTTCCGTCGTCGCCTGTGGCGAACGCGGCTGAGCGAGCCGGGCAGTCCGAGGAGCGGACTGGCATTTATGCATCGATGGGACCAGTGCCAATGCCTGGCTCATAGCTGGGGGAGGCCCTGCCTGCCGTGGGTGCGGTCGAGCAGTCTGGGCGGTCTGAGGAGCGGACTAGCGCCCGGACGATGCGCCACTTGCAGTCGGAGGACGCTCCGCCCGCTGCTCCGGTCGGGGAGTCCTGGGCCGGTGGTTGTAGTGACCCGCAGACCGACTGGAGCCAGTCGGGACGACTCTACCCCCATCTGAAGTGAGGGGGCATAGGTCGTACCCTAGGAGCAGTCCTCATGCTATAGGCCCATCGACATCGGGCTCTACTTTCAGAGTCATGCCGCTCGCCTCCTGGTATGTTTTTCTTTCTATTGTTTTTCGATATTCCGTTGGTTGAGCTTTTTCGGAGGGTGACTTACCCACACTTTCTGTTAGCGGCTGAGGGATGCCGAGGTTGAGCGTTGCTCCGACCCCATGTAGGAGATTTGGAGGCCCACCCTGTAGCATGTCACGGCGAGCAAAGGGGGCTGCAAGGTGGTGGCGGCAAATCCTACCCTCCTGGGGGTGGTGCCCCCCCCGGGTCGGCTATTGATAAGGCGGTAGCGGTGGCGGCGGTGTTGGTGGTGATCTTGGTGCCAATGGCGGGGGTTGCGTCAGAGGTAACCCTCACGGCCCCTCCTCCGCCGATCATGGTGGAAGAGACGTGGGAGGGCGAGCTCCCTATCTCGCCGGGTGGAGGGTCGCATGGCTTATCCTTGCCGTTGGAGCTGAAGGCGCCGGAGGGAAGTGCGGTCGGGATGGAGTTGGGATGCCTGCCGGTGTTCCACGTGAATGAGGTGGTGAACATCCCGTCTAACGATGAGGCGGGTATCGTGGCGGAGCCGTCGGTGTCATCGCGAGAGCTGGCTGTGGTCCAGTTAGAGGCTGGGCCCTCCGGCGGTTCGTCGGAGGGTGACCTAGAGTGGCCCTGCCCTGAGGACCCATTGAAGGAGTGGTTCATCCTCCGGGATTCCTAGGAGCATCAGCTCTGGGACATTTTTGGGGGACAAGGGCATGCCACGGTGTCTGAACTCACCAAGCTATCCGTGAAGCTTGAAAGCGCCCAAAAGCAGGCGCAGTTCACTTGGTAGTTGGTTGAGGTCGACCTACAGCTCACCGCAGAGGTGAGTTTCTAGTACTTGTCCTTGCCCTTTGAATCTTTTATCGGTTGTCTTTAGCATGCTCGTTTTTCGTAGAATCTGAGGAAGATGTCGTCCCGCAAGTCTTACTTCCTCCAGACGGAACACCCCCGGATGGCCGAGCTCGAGCGTTGGGTAGAGTCCGCTCGCCGCGAGTCCTAGGACGGGGCGGCTAAGGCGGCCGTGGCACGGGTGGAGGGGCTGCGTGCTTCAGAGCGGGCGACTGCCGCCGAGCAAGGGTTCGAGGCGATGAAAGCCCGCTATGCGGAGACTGAGGCGGGGTTGCGGACATCCCTGGCGAGCACCGAGGCGGTGGTTCAAGATGCCTTGGCGGCCCTTCACCCAGAGCAGAGTGCTTTGGTGTCGGAACGGGCCACCCTAGAGTCGGCGTGGATGGCTCTGGAGGTGGAGCGGAGGGCCTGATTAGAGGCGGACCAGGAGGTGCTCGCGTTCCAAGGCTGGGTGATGGGGATAGAGGAGGTGAACACCTGGTTGTGCACGCAGGCGACTCGACAGGCGGAGGAATTCTTCGCCCTTGAGAACTCTTGCGCTGGTATGTACCCTTTCTTTTTTTTCATTGCGTTGGTTTCTTTCTTCAACCTGTTCTTGAGCTTGTCACCCCTCCTTCAGAGCTGGATGGAAAGGTGAAGACATTGGAGCAGGACCTAGAGACGACCAAGGCGACCCTCAGCCAGAATGCGGAGGAGCTGGCCAAGTCCCATGAAGAGCGATGTGCTCTTGAGGGGGACCTTGACCAAATCTACAATGTTGCCTAGCTCGTCGTTTTGGAAGTCTTCGGGTCGGTGCCAAGCACTAGCGCACCTGTTGTCTAGCTGGCGGAGGTCTCGGATACGGTCAAGGACCTTGTCAGGAGCAGGCTATTTTATGGGGCGTCGGGGGTGCTGACCTCGGTGGCGATGCACCACCCGAATCTAGACTTCGCCACTATCTGCAGCGGGTATGCTGAAGGCCTGAGCATGGACCACATCTAGTCGATCGGGGAGAGCTTGCTGCCGCATGCGCGGTCGGTGTCGAAGCAAGTTTCCACCGAGTGGGTGATGGACGTTCATCGTGAAGACATGGCTGGAAGCATGCATGGGGAGGACGCTTTCGAGCCTGCGGATAGCACGGAGCCTAGTTCGGGGGGGAACATTGCCTCGGCCCCAATCGAGCCGAACGTCGTGCTGCCAGGAAGTGAGCAGCCTGTGCCTTCGTCGGTCGCGCCGTCAGCAGATGTCACCGGGCCGGTTTAATAGCTTGCAGAATATAAGTAGTTAGTAAACGTAAAAAGTTTAAGTTCGTGGGGGAGCCCCTATGTAAAATGTTCATGTGTGTTTTAATGACTGCAATCGGTTTTTGTTTTTGTGATGGAGTTGCTCCGTTCGGGGAAGCTTGTTCCCTTTCGTTCCTTAGTTTTCCCTTAGCATAATTTTGTTTTTTATTTCTTTCTTTCTTGTACCTGCCCGTTTGTCCCATAGGCTGCAACATTGTGAGCCTGAGGCATGGCCCATGAGGCTCGGCCACTCGTAACTATAGGAAAAGGCGGGGTGCGATTAGTTGGAATGTTTTAAAGCAAAGCTACATAAGGTAAATCAAAGGAACGAACTGCCCTTTTGTTCAGGTGGGAAGGAGTTTCTCCATATGAAAGTAAAAGAGTACTCTAAGTAAAAACAAAATAGAGGGGTAGTAGAGCCCCCTAGTGGAGCCCCCAAGCGCCCCGAGCCGAAATGTGTTCGGGTCGGGGTGCTTTTATAGGAGCGTTCGCTAAGTAAACAAAGGTAAGACTGAAACTTAGGAAAAGAAAAAATGACATACCTATTCCAAGGTGCTCAGAGAGAGTGTCGTCATTGTTGTCCTTCAGTTGGTAGGCGTCCAGGTGGATCACTTCATCCTTCAGTCGTCTGGATCCTTGCTCGCTGCGCCCCCTTCTTTGGTTGCTGCCTCTTCACCTTTTTCTTTCCTTGGCATGCCAGTCTACCTCAGCAAGCGCTTGAGGAGCTTATAGTCCTTGTAGAGATGATTGACGGGATAGTCGTGGTTGGTGCACGGGCTCTACATGAGCTCATGAAAGTGGTCCTAAGGGTCTTGCTGGGGCTGAGCGCCCGCATGATCCGCTGTGGCAACCAACGCAGAGTTGGCCGGTCGGTGGTGATCCTTTCTGTTCTTTTTCCCCTCTGCGTGGAGGGGCCCTCATCTTGATCCTGGCGCTTGGCTTTGCCTTTGTTGCAGTCTCCGTTGAAGCGTAGTGGGAACGGTGCTTGCTGGAGGTGTTGGACAAAGGTCCATGATCCTAGGATGTTAGGGCTGGGACTCCGATCGACGATGCCCGTGTCTCGGTTTGGCCCGAGCCATGCGTAGACAGTCGATCGGCATGGAGCGGTCGTCAAGTCGAGGTGAGGTGCCATTGCGGCTTCCTATGCCGCACTCGGTGGTTGTGGCGGCGATCGGGCAGGGTGACCCATCTGCTGATTCCCTCCTCCCCTGATAGGGAGCAAGGTCGCGAGTCGGCATCACGATACAGAGCACTCTGCTTGCTGAACGGTGGTGGTCTCCAGCAGTGCCCAGAGGTTCCGGTGGATTGCTCGTTCACGAGGGTCGTTCAACTTGGACAGGTCGCGTAGGAGCATTGCCGCGGCGGTAATGTTCTGACTGGCTCGAGCGAACTGCGGGGGATCGGTCCCCCTAACTAGGGCGTTGCCCTAGGCCTGACGGGTGTGACCCCGAGCGCCGTTCGCCCGTCTATGCGCATGGGGCACAGTGTGGTGCGCCAAGCGCGCTAGTGCAGTCGGTGGTTGATGTGGCCACTGTCGTCGTAGATCCTCCCCGTGCTCACATGTGAGCTCGGGGGTCTCCGCATGAGGGCCCGAAGGGGCGTGAGTCCATGAGGACTCCGTTACCCCTAGTGGCTGCTCTAGAGCGTCCGCCATAGCGCACTCATGGGCCGGACGGTGGCTAGGTGCCACATCGCCGATGCTGAAGCCATCACTCCCGGCGTCATCATCCATGATGTCGAGGAAATAGGTGGGAGCATAGCTCACCATCCCCATGAATTCAGACGTGAGAGGGAGCGGCACCATGATTTTTTTGAGCCCCCGGGCACACACGTCCGTAGGAGACATGAGGTCGTAGGGGAACCGGTCATACGGTGGCGGTGATGGGGACAATGGCAACCTCCAGGTATTTGATGGAGGATAGAACGTAGTAAGTGAATAATAGCATGTATATTACTCACAGTGGGGTTTGAGCAGAGAGTTTGCTCGGAATGAAGCGCAGACGCCGCACCGTTGAAGTCGCGTGTCCCAGAGTCGATGGAGGACGTCTCTCCGACGGGTGCTAGGTCACGAGTCTCCTCGCGGAGGTGGAGTACGCTGAGCCAGTCGGCGATGAATTCTAGGCTTTCGAAGAGGAAGGCCTAGGATGGCTCGAAAACGGGTGGAACCCGCATCCCGATGGACGAGAGTGCGGGAAACTCCAACGAGCCAAAGCAAATCGTATCGCCTGAGCCAGCCACGGTGGGGGTGGTGGAAGTATGGGCCATCCGATGACCAAAAAAGTGTTGAATGTACAGCGTCTTCCCCATGGACGGCGCCAACTGTCGGTACAGAAATTGACCAGCTAGTGAATATTTGTAGTTTTGTTGTACGTTGTGATCGAAGGTGGCCTAGCACTCAATGACACAGGATTTATACTAGTTCAGGCAACGAGCCCTATGTCCAGTCAGGGTCGGTCGGTGACTTTATTCCAGAGCCTAGGTGCTTGAAGTTTGGTGTGGGGTTACAAATGAGAAGGGGAAAGATGGGGTGTACAAGAGGCCCGGTTGGCTCTGGTTGGAAGGGCCGAGAGCAACGGGGACTCCGCTATGAGCTAAGTGTTCAAGCGTGTGCTTCAGGTCTGAACCTGGCGGTTCTGTGGTTGTGAGCTATTGGACTAATGAATCTAAAGGAACTAAGCTTGGATGATTTGGTCTCTTTGTTTGGAGGGAGTGCATCCCCTTTTATAGATGAAGGGGAGGGCTTTACAGGCGAGAGGGAGAGGGTACGGATGTTTTTAAGCCTTGTTGCCCACGCTAATGAGGATTGGATAATGGTAGGCGCCCACAACACTGTTGATGTCACTATAGAATGTCTGGTGCACGTGGGAGGTTGCGTTGTCTTTTTCAGGAAGGGTTGACGTTGGTACCTGCAAAATACTGCTGAGGAGTCTCACCATGTTTACCGGGTATGGTGAATCTCGGCGCGTACAACACTATTGACGCCCAAAGGCATGTGAGGGGCTTTTTGCCGTACGGGAGTCCAGCGGCGCCTACAATACTGTAGGGATAAATGTCGGCGCCTACAATACTATTTGTGTTAGGGCGGTTGTGGAACACTGTTCTCACAGGTGTACAGGGTATGGTCCCTGTACTGTGGTTTGACTCACGTGCTGCTTTCTTCGTTCGTCCCTGGTCCCTTCCGAGCGGGCGTCCTCGGTCGGATGGCCCCAGTCGGCTTAGGTTGTGCTGGTTGGAGAAGAGCGGTGAGCAGGGTTCATACGTACCATGGTCGAAGAGACGCAGGGTCAGAGTCAGAAGTAGGGCTCAGGGCAGGCCTTTCGATCGGAGAGGCCATCCGGAGGCGGCTAAAGCCCAAATCGAGTGCTCTGGTCGGAGAGGTGGGCTGAAGTAGCTGACGAGCGGGCGTTGCTCTTCTTGGGCCTGGCCTTCTAGTCAGTTGCTGGACCGCCCCTTTGCCCTATTGTTTTTTAGACTCTTAGGCCGAGCCTTGGCACAGAAGCCGGTCCCCGAGGGACCCCGGGTTTATGAACTGA
The DNA here is from genome assembly GCF_019320115.1 of Miscanthus floridulus. Lineage (NCBI taxonomy): Eukaryota > Viridiplantae > Streptophyta > Magnoliopsida > Poales > Poaceae > Miscanthus > Miscanthus floridulus. The sequence continues at coordinate 74,739,199 of NC_089587.1, forward strand.
CAAGATGAGAACTCTAGAAGTGCGAGCCCCTTGCTTGCCAACCTCATGCCCAAGGAAGGCCTCCACTTGTGCTCTCCAGCCTTCTGACCTACACTGCTCGGTGACTGCGTTGCTGTGAATCCTTAGGCCTAGCATCTTCTAACAGTCCTAGAGCATGACTGTCATCTCCTCGAAAGGTAGGTGGAAGCTATGAGTCTTCGGCCGCCACCTACATTTTAGACAAAGCAAGATTACATGTCAAAAAGGCAAGTGCATGAATAAATGGCCATGAATGGAGGCAATGATTGAAGATAATACCTGTCAACCAACGCAGTTATGGCCGCTGAGTTAAACTTGGGCAACCCACGACAAACCTGAAAAGAGATGATATCCAGGCTAGCTCTTTGCAGGAAAGGAGTGTACCTGTCGTCGTACTGCATGTCCAAGAACCCATTGTGGGTTCTAGGACGAAGGAGCAGAAGGTCCTACATGGAATAAAACATAGTCTCCTATTACTTCACGAACATATGTACGCTCACCAAAATTTGAACAAAACATATAGATTATTATCTGCCCCTCCGCTATGAGACGTCCTCGGTGGGTCGCCTCATACATTGGGTCGAGCAAGTGGAATTGCGCCATCCTACAAAAAGTCAATGAATTAGAAATTCAATACATAATGAAACATGAACTTAGAAATGTACAAGTCATTGACACAATTACATGCATAAATTGAGACATGCATAATTAATTAAATAAATACGACAAATATGAACTAATGAAAACAACCAATAGTCGCACCTCACTAATATGCCAATGACAACTTCGTGAATTGTGGTCAAGTCTACCACACTTGCCGCACTCGTACTGCTCGGGGTCAGTAAGTAATGGGGTTCCTCTCCCATGCCATGTTCTTCTAGGTATCTGATCCATAACCATCTTGTGTCTCATCCTCTTCCATGATCCACGCTTGTTCCAACGGTAAGCTAGATCAGCAATGTACTTTGGCCCATCATATGGAGGCCACTCTCTAGGGTCCTAGAAAGGCACAAAGCGGGGGCTCCATGTGTGCACAAGTGTGTTGACACTGAACATGTGAGGTATCCTGCTCTCGATATTATAGTTGCGATGTCTAGCTGCTACCACTAATCGGGAACATAGAAAGTGGTACTGCATTGGTTTACCACAAGTGCATCTAAAATCTTGGAGGATAACCATATGCATCCTCGACTCTCGGACCTCGCCATCGGAAGTTGTACCGCCCCTATGCTCGACCTGATAAGTCCCTGTGGTGTGGTCAAAGCATGTAACCTCATGTGTGCCAGTCCTTTTATTTGCCTTCTCTACGTGTGCCTTTGGTTTCGAAGCCCATATCTCTCCATCACTCCGCAATTTCAATGCATGAGCGTGTCTATCATTGAATCAAGCAACAAGCTTGTAGAAGGTGAATTGAACGATTGTATTCACAGGCATACCACATATCCCCAATAGCAACTTATTGAATGACTCCTCCATGTTGCTGCACTGAAACTCATACCTCCATCCACCGGCGTCGTGAGCTCATGTCCATTTCTCTAAATCCCTCATCAAACATGTGAGCCATTGTCTACCTTCTGCATTTGATGTAGTTTTGACCTGCTCCAACTTTTTCTAAAAGTACTTGTCCTCAAGCTGTCGAGCAGACTCCTAGAACAGATCAAAGTTATCCTTCACACCATCCTTCCGGAGTAGATTCTCGGCAAGGAGTTGAGTACACCAATGATGGTGCAAAGGTGCATACCCCTTTATCTGCTCTTGCACAACATTAAGTATGCCCTGGTGCCTATCAGATATGATGCCAACCTCCCTACCAGGTCAACCACATGTATCTGGACTAGCCTCAAGAACCATCCCCAACTGTCATTGTTCTCCTTCTCAACCAAAGCAAATGCCAAAAGAACCAACTTGTTGTTCGCATCATAGGATATGGCTATAAGAAGTGTGCCCTGGTATTTACCAATCAAGAACGTACCATCAATGGAGAAGATGGGACGACAGTGCCTAAAGGCCTCGACACACTGAGGGAAGCACCAGAAAGCACAGAAGAATATATGCCTCCCATCCTTCCAGGCATTTGGTTTTGGGATGTACTCATAATGCATGCCTGGATTCACCGCTTTGATTGCATTGAAAAGTACTGGTAGTTGCTCATACCCATCCCCCCAGTCCCCATATATCATCTTCCATGCTCGTTGCTTAGCCCTCAAAGCTTTATCATAAGTTATCACATAACCTCCATACAATGTCTTAACGGTCCTGATAATTGTCCTAACCTTCATGTTGGGTTCTCCCTACAATATTCCCATCAACCGCTTGGCAATGAGGATATATGTCAACTGTCGATGCCTCAGTGTCAGCACATGGTCATCACAATTGATGTGGCAGAACCGCCAAATCTAATACCCCCCTAGGAGTACTTGTCTTCCATTAGACACTAAGTACTCAAGGGAGAACACTAAATCACGCAGTTCTGTCGGGCACACCCAAGGGGAGAACCTGAAAATCCATATTTTTCCATCAGGATCACAAATGAGAGAATAAAGCTTACATCATTCTTAACCATTTCTTACACCACTTTTAATACAACATCAGAGTATAATGTTTATTGTTATAACAGCGGAATATAATCATATTATCAGAGTTATGAACAATTTAATTGAACAACGGAATATAAACATGTGAACAGAGTTACAGCGGAAATAAACATCTATTCACGGCATGATGAAGCATTGATAAATAAACTAGGACAACAAATTATAAAACTTTCATTTATAAAAACATTTAGTAAGAGTTATAAATAAAAACTATGATCGTGGCGTAAAGGAAATCCTCTCTAAGCCCACCAGGAGGAATCCACACACAAAGGTCAGCTCTAGCCTCCACCTATCGCCTGCAACAGGGGGAAATAAAACCCTGAGTACTCAATTGTACTCAGCAAGACTTACCCGACACGAGGAAAGAAAAGACTCCAACGATATGCAAGGCTATCTGGCTTGTGGGTTTATTGCATCTGCAGAAAGCATTACTAAGCGTGCGTCCTTATATTCGATTTTTATTAATAGCTGCATTAGTTCATTAACCAACCATTCTATGTCAGCATTTGTGCTACTTTCCAGCAGGTGGTAAGCAATTATATTTCCTTTTTCCATCTTTCATTTTCCAGTTCTTACTACGGTGCTAGAGTTTAGGCAAGTCATACCGGATTTCTCAGCGATTCATGAATCAATGCCCCCAGCTGGGTACCCCAAAAACACACTCCCCGCTTGTACCTTAGGCATAAGCAGGACCAACCCATCACCCTCCTGTCATGGGGTCTAGGTCCCCATCCAAACTTGGACTCCAAGCCCCCGCTCCTAAGTCCCGGACTTAGTACGGTGCAAGGACCTCCACCATCCCTGCCTCCAATCAGTCGGTTCGAAAAGAGCCATAACCCACGACAAGAGAGCAACAAGTCTTCCAAGCGTCCATACCCAAGTATGTACTCGGGATAATAAGTCTGTGACTTGTCTAGAGTCTTAGGCAATGGCCGGTCCTTAACCGACATGGATAGGGAAAGTAGTGTAACCAAGCTATGCCCCACGGCTGCAGGACATAACCTCTTATACCCACCAATACCCAAACCATATCCTTGTCCAGTCACCATTTTTCCTTTCCACTATTTTGTATATTCCAAGTGATAATAATACAGTAATATGTGTCCTATATCTTGCCAGTGACAGTCAATCACTCGACTTCTACTAGAGTCCTATAGCATAGCAATCTACATGGTCCTGTCATACTAGTAAGACTCAAAGGATAAAGATATATATGCAAGTGGGTTTCATTCAACTCCTTAAAACTTAATGCACAAATATAATTTAAAGTGCAGAAAAGTAGGGGTTATGCACCGGGGCTTGCCTGGGTAAGATATAATCAGAAGTTAGCTTTCCATCATGGCGACATGATCTCCAAAAGCACCAATTCTCCAGCAACTCCTGATGACTCTGTGATCCATCGACGTCCCTATTATGATATGCAATACGATGCAATGCAAAGACATAATTAATCGACTGCAACCGTGACTCATAAAATACGATTTACGCCTCTCAAGTTAACGAGCTAGTTGTAATGACGACCGTACGTAGGCTACCTATCCATGTTGTCGAATAAGACGTTATTTCCCGATAGATGTTTTAGTTATACAATCCTAGGGTGTTTCTTTATTTCATTCTATTGATTTAATCATTATTTGAAATAGGGCATCATTATCTATCTAGCAAACTAATTATTCTGGAGCTACAACAATTACAATGAGTAGCTAATAATATTAGTAATTTACTATAAAATTTTTAGAGTCAACACTATCTCTGATTTATCACAAAAATTCCTACAAGTTCACCTTTTAACAATATTAAGCATGTTAAAATAATTAGAGCAACCCTAAAACATATCGAATCTATGTGAACAAAATACACTATTAGATTGATCATGATTTTAGGAACTCAACAAAACTAGTTTGGCATTTTTATGATTTTTCTATGATTTACTATGAATTTTACAAGTTTATTTACGAAACTAAATTAACAATTGCTTTAGAAACTAAAAGGGCCGATGGCCAGATCGGCCCAACGGTCCGCAGGCATGCGCACGGCCCAACATGGCGCGGCCCATAGGCACGCGCATGGCCTACTGACTAGGCGTGGCCCAGCGGCACATGGCTGACCCAGATAGGACGCGCGGCGCGCGCGGCCCACAGAGGAGGCCGGTGGCCCAAGCGGACAGCGAGCGAGGCCCAACCAACCAGCCCAACTAGCAAGCCCAGGGTGCGCTGGCAGTTTTGCAAAAATGACCCTACGTTTACCTTAAATTAATCCGTAGTCCAGCCTACACTGTTCATGTGAGTCACGTTAATGCACCTAGAACCCCCGAAAAGCTTCTATTTACACATCCCAACCTTCTGTTTCTCCCCAAACACAGAGCACGGAGCAGAGGAAGCAATCCACCAGCCCATGCGGCAGTGAGGGCGAGCTGCTTGGTCGTACGGCAAGGCGGCGTCCGACTACACCCACGCTAGGCCCTAGCCTGGCCCGCGATAGTCTGTGGCGGCCCGGCCATGGCAGCTGGCGGCTGCCGATGGACACGGCAGGCGGCAGTAGTGCTACAGCGATGCAGGGGGCTGGGGAGGTGAGGTGCAGGCTCCTAGGCACTGGCGGACAAGGGGCTCACCTAGCTAGGTGGTGCCATGGAGGCAGAGCCCCGTGGCAGCAGCAGCAGCAGGGCGAGACAGGCGGATGGCGTCGGGGGTGGCCACTGCGGCTCTCGAGCGCATGCGAGGAGACGGGCGATGGTGCAGCAGGCATGACGGGAGGTGGTAGGGTGCTACGGGGCAACGTGGGCCTAGGCACGCACTCACATGAGGGAGAGGGGGAAGGAAAACCAGCGACTAACGAGAGGAGACGCGGCAACAGCAGCAGAGGTGCAGCCTGGCGTGGACGACGGTGGAGGGGCATTTGGAAGGGGCAGTGCCATGGAGCAGCCGTACCAGCACGGGGCATGGAGCTCGCATGCACAAAAGGTGGGGGCGGGGCACCGGTGCCAGTGACGTGGTGGCTCAAGCGACTGTGGCGGTGGACGAGCATGGAGGTGGAGCGATACGGACGCTGAGGTACCGAGCGGGCATGGCACGGCGGGTGCTATGGTGGCGTGGCCATGGCGGGGAAGGCGCAACGGCGGCGAAGCATGGGCGCCTCGGCGTGGCTGCAAGGCATGGCGGTCGGCTTAGGCAAGCTAGGAGGGAGAGCAGCACAGGCGTGCGAGAGGAAGGCGAGGAGCCACGCACGGGCTTGGGCGCGCCTGCATGTGCGGTGTTGGGTAGCGGCTTCGGTGGCTGGCCATGGCGGGCGCTGCGGTTACTGCGGCATGGGAGAGGCAGACAGCAGTGGCAGGCAAGGACAATCATAGACAGAGGCAAGCAAAAATAGAAAAGGAAGAAGGAAAACAACGCGAGGGTTCGGCCAACTTCATTAACGCTGGGACAGCGCGGCGTGCTTCGGCAGCGTTGCCGAGCGACGGGACGATGCGAGCAGCAGGTAGAGACAAGCAAGGCAGAGAGCAGAGAGCACGACAAGAGGCACAGGGTGAAGCGACAAAACTAACAGTGAGGGAGGGAAAACAAGCAAAGCAGTACACGGCAGCAGCAGCCCGACCAACTCATCCATCATCGCGCGTGTCGTACCGGCGAGGTAGGTGGGGCGAGTGGCCAGCGGCACTCTCATTATTTTTTTAAACTAACAAACATCACATTGACACTCGAACAAGCATACCAACATATTCATGATGTTCATATTCTGTTGATGATATAATTTTTCCTGTTTATATTTTATATTATTTTAGCTTCCAAAATTCATTTTCTAAAACAACTTTAAGCATTTACAAGCATAACCAAATCTCTAAGGTTTTATTATTTAGCAAATTTTACTTTCAACAATTTTTGTTTATAAAAATTATTTTTCATGCCTAATGAAATAAACAAGCCATTTGTTATTTATTTGTTATCAGGCATTTTTAAGCACTAGTCCATACGTCATACTAACTCAGAGAAACAAAACATCTAGGAACTAACTAACCCGTTGTTCAATATAATTCGCCAAAATGACACTTTTAAACATAAGTTAAATTTTAAAATCCGAGAAAATCATTTCGGTAAATCTTCTTAGGTCTAAACATCGGTGCTAAGCAAGCTCGTAACACCAGAGGTGTTACAACCATGTGGCCCGACAACTTTTGTGATCTTCCACTTTCCGGTGACCTTTTGCTTCCTTACACAAACCCTCCATGGGCAGCGTTCCTTGTCACACACAACTATGTAACGGCGCTCCGCATTTGAATGCAAGACCTTGTAAGGTCTCTTTCGTATCACTACAAACGGTTGCAACCACCTCTTCAATGTAGGGAGGTCATTGAACACTCTCACATTTTCAATTACCATGTTAGGGCCAGCCTCAGGAGCTTCTAGGAGCTCATCATCACGTCCTTCTGCACATGCCTGATCGGAATGAGCAAGATCGCTGAACTCGTGAACTCTTGGATCACGACGGCCGAGAAAGATATGCCTTAGCATCTCAACATCACTCTCTGTCAGCTCTCCAATAGGGCGATCATCATCAGAATCAAGAGCCCTTACCATCTCATATGGCTCCAAATCATTCATAATTTCAACACTATTGGAGCCACGAAATCCATCTCCATAGAGCACTTGCGCAGCAACAGGGGCACATCCACATTGTCAGGAATGTCTACTACAACATAAGTAGAAAAATGAAGAAAGAATAAAAGAAATGGATGTAAGGAAGGGGGTAAGCTCCCAATAACCATGCGGATAAGACACTTACTCAGATGATTCTGTGTCAAAGGGATCTCATAAGGAGGATCTGCCACAACATCATGAGTATGACAAGCATCTCCAACTAGCTCATTGGAGGCAGATTGAGCATCGGAAACCGTAGGTGCAACCTCCACATCCATATCAGGTTCTGGGACCAAAGGGTCAAAGTGTGCCTATTGACCCATTGGTGGAGAAAACCTATGAGGGGTGGGATCAACTAACACCCGATGTACAACCACATCCAAACATTGCAGCTGGCTCATCATTGCTGATCTCACATAGTTCTCCCACTGATCCGCATATCCAATTGGGATCATTCGCCTAAGGATGTTGGGAGGAGAACCTATGTGCAGTACACCCTCAACTGCATTGCCATCATCATCATCATCGCTAAGGCAATGCAGCTCCTCCTGAGCCCTTGCAACCATCTCACTAAACTATGGCTTCTCATTGAATAGCACAGACACGCTTTACATGTCAACAAACTCAACATATCCATAGCGATCGCTTTCAATGGTGCCTCCATGATAAATGGTCACTAGGTTGTCCATCTATTTCAAACACGTAATGAAACACATATCCTTTAGTCCAAATTAGACGATAGATAGTACCTAACAAGTACTTTCTAACTACAAACTAAGTAAATAAGATAATAACTACATTCATAGATATAGTGTACTCACTAAATAGCTAGATCCTATTTAGTTAACTAAATATATAACTACATATCTAAGTAGCTATCTAACTATATCTATGTACCTATGTATCTATGTGTCAGTGCAGAAAATGACCAACTAGTAAATATTTGTAGTTTTGCTGTACGTTGTAATCGGAGGTGGCCTAGCACACAATGACACAGGATTTATACTGGTTCAGGCAACGTGCCCTACGTCCAGTCGGGGTCGATCGGCGACTTTATTCCTGAGCCCAGGTGCTCAAAGTCTGTAGTGGGGGTACAAACGAGAAGGAGGAAGAAGGTGGCATACAAGAGGTTCGGTTGTCTTCGACCGGAAGGGTCGCGATCGAAACTGGGTGGTCCAGTGGTTGGGAGCGTTGATGTCGATCTAGTGAGTCTGAGCTTGAAGAAGTCGATCCCCCCTTTGGGGGAGGGAGCGCATCCCCTTTTATAGATGAAGGGGATGGCTCTTACAGGCGAGAGGGGGAGAGTATAGATATTTCTAAGTCTTGCTGCCTACGGTGATGAAAACTGGATAATGGTTGAAGCCCCAATACTATCGATGTCGCTGTAAGATGTCAGATGTGTATGGAAGGTCGAGCTATCTTCTTCAGGAAGGATGATGCTGGTACTTGCAGAATACTTCTGGATGCCTAGTGGCATGTGAGGAGTTGTGCTATATTCACCCGTTATGGTAAATGCTGGAGCCCATACCGCAATCGGTGTCCAGAGACACGTGGAGGGGGCTTACCATATGGGAGTTTCTAGCGGCCCCTACAATACTTTGTGTCAGGGTGGCTGCAGAGCATTGCTTCGTGCAGGGTATGGTCCTTGGTATAGTGGTGTTGACTCATGAGCCATGCCTTGCCTTTCTCCGCATGCCTTCTGGTTCTTTCTGAGCGGGCGTCCCCGGTCGGATGGTCCCTAGTTAGTTCTGGCGTGCTAGTCGGAGAATAGCGATGAGCAGGGTTTTCTATGAATCCCGGTCGGAGACACGGGGTCGGAGTCGGAGGCGGTCCTTGGATCAGGCTTTCTGAGTGGAGGCCGTGTGGAGGCGGCTAGGGCCTGACGCTAGCGCTCCGACCAGAGAGGCCGTTCGGAGCCGGCCTGAGCCAGAGCTAGCGCTCCGGTCGGAGAGATGGGCCGAAGGCGGCCTGGGCCTGAAGCGAGTGCTCCGGTCTGTTGAGTTCAGACTCTTGGGTTGGTCTAGAAGAAGAAAAGGCCATTCTTCTGGGCCAAGCCCTGGTGTGGAAGTCGGTCCCCAAGGGACCCTGGGTTAATGAACCCAACAGGAGCCCCCGAGCCATCGGGCGATTCAGACAGAATCGTCTGGGGGATTTTTGTCTTGCCGGCGGGTGCGCGCGAGCGCACCCACGGGTGTAGCCCCTGAGCCCTAGGCGGTTCGGGCCGAACCGATTGGGGGTGTTGTCTCAGCAGGCGTGTATGCATGTTTTTTAGTTCGAGACAGAATTTTGTTTAACCATGGCGTCGTTGTGCAGCTGAGGTGTTTTTAAGAGCGGGGATTGGATTGAGATAGAACTTAATGATCCCAGCGTCGGTGCGCGCCGGGGATCGGACGAGGAAGTTTTTAGTTTTTGAAACAAGCCCTGGCGTCGGTGCACGCGTGAACAGAAATAACTTAGTTTTGGATGCAACAGAGTTCAATCTTTGGCGTCGGTGCGCGCTGTGGGATCGGGTAAGGTGGAGTCACGAGTAGACCCAGGCATCGGTGCTCGCCATGGATCAAAAGAGTTAGTTTTAGTTAGTGAAGCCGTCTGAAGCCGTTATGCGAGTCAAGGAGTCGCGGTCCCAGGAGCCATAGCCGAATGTCGCCGATCCTGTCGACGCGAGTTATGGAGTCACGGTCCCAAGCCGTAGCCGGATGTCACCTATCCCGTCGACACAAATTAAGGAGTCACGGACCCAAGCCGTAGCCGGATGTTACCTATCCCGTCGACGTGAATTCAGAGTCGTGGTCCCATGGCGTTTAAACCCCCGAGCCCTGTCGAGCCTTCGTGGGGGCTATGAGTCATTTTTGCGCTACCCCATCCGGTTCCTCACAACTGGAGGGGCTCAGTTTTGTCGCTTGTCCTGATCGCTCAGGCTCGAAGACTAGCTCGGTGAGCTCGCTAACAGGTGTGATCGAGTGGAATCCGGGTCCGTCGTTCATGACAGGGTCGGCATAGCCCTCTTGTCACATTCCACTACTCCTTTACCTTCAGCCCGGCAGATGCCTAGGTCGTTCCATAGACCAATTCGGGTGGCCTGATGGCCTACCCTTCGATGGAGATTCTATGGGCTTGAGAGGTTCAGGATCGATCGAGAAGGTTCAGATGACCCGGTTTGCCAGATCGGGCGAAGGCCGCATGGTGCTCATCTATGGTTTTCTCCCCTAGCTCTGTTTGGTTGCTCATGTCGAATGAGGCAAGCCACCGCTTCATGGCACAACACGGAGCGTTTTGGTGCATTTCGCTGCACGTGCGATGCTTAGTTCCTGAGCCCCCGAGCGGTTCATGCCCTAACTGTCCAAGGGGTTCAGGCGTATGAGATAAATCTGTGTATGGATGTATGAATGCTTTAAATTGAAATAGAGGGGCTTTGATAGTGTTTTACCTTGAAGACTGGAGAGACGGGGTTCGTTGGGCTTCAGTCAGAAACGACCGTCTAGGACCTTGATGACCTGAGAGACGGGGTTCGGAGAGCTTTAGTCAGAGATGTCCGACCGGGACCCGTGCTCGTCATTCAAGATGGAGTCGGCATGGCCCGCATGGGGTGCCCCTTCGCTTCCTTCTTGTATCTCAGGTGCTTATCCTGAGTGAATCAATCGACCCAGGAGACCGGAGCTTTAGTTGACAACGTCCGATCGGTACCTGTGCTTATCAATCGTGGGTTAGCTCTCATGTGAACAGTTTTTTAATGGACATATGCTTACCTTGATGACCTGAGAGACGGGGTTCGGAGAGCTTCAGTTGGAAATGTTCGATCGGGACCTGTGCTCGTCATTCGAGATGGAGGCGGCATGGCTCGCATAGGGCATCCCTTCGCTTCCTTCCTGTATCTCAGGTACTTGTCCTGAGTGAATTGATCAACTCAGGAGTCCGGTTGATCTATCCTGGGTGACTCAATCGACTCAGGGAGGTCTGGTTGTCTTTCGGTGGAGATTTCACGTGGTGACGCCTGCACGACTGGAGTGACGAAGTTTGGAGAGCTCCAGTCGGAGACGTCCAGCCGATACCTACGCTCGTCAATTATGGGTTAGCCCTTGTGTGAACTATATGTATTAATGAAGACATGCTCACCTTGGTGACCTGAGAGATGGGGTTCGAAGAGCTCCAGTCGGAGCCGTTCGACCGGGACCTGTATCTCAGGTGTTTATCCTAAGTGAATCGATCGACTCAGGAGGCTAGTTGGTCTCTCTCGGTAGAGACTTCGCTGTTGGATCTCTCTAGGCCACGCCTGGGGATACGGGGAGCTGTCCGCATGTGGTGATGCTTCGGTTTTCGTGCCCAATGTGCGGTAGTGGCTAGTCGTGCGGTAGTGGTGGGCCATTTCTCGGTCGTGTCCCGTCTGATTAGGTGCCATTTCGTCATGCTGGGCACGTCTCATCGATCAGGGGGTGTCCCATCTGCATTAAATGGAGAGAGAGAGAGAGAGAGTTTCTTGCCCCGCCGCTTCGCCTTCCTGATCGGCACGCCCTTTCCTAACCGCTGCTCCCTTTCCTTTAAGTAGGAGAAGAGAGAGGGTGTTCGCCTCGTTCTTTTGCCTGTTCGTTGTCTGCCACCACCGCCTTTCCTTTTCCTCCTCGTCGAGAGTGTTCCTGAGAGCTACGGAGGTTTCTAGGAAAGGAAGGGGGAGAGAGCAAGGGAGAAGAGGAGAACTCACCGGAATGTCAGACTGGAGGTCGTCCACCGTGAGGGCGTCGGAGCTAGAGGCGTTCGTCGCGAAGGGGTTCCTGCCGCCACGGGAGGTGGCGCACAGGAGGGTCCCCGAGAAGGAGGAGGAGTTCCCACAACCTCGTCCCGATGAGGTGGTGTCTTTCCTTACCTTCCACAAGCGCGGGTTAGGATACCCCACGCATTGGTTCCTGCACGGGCTCCTCAATGAGTGGGGTCTAGAACTGTAGCACCTCAATCCGACAGGGGTGGCGCGTGGAGGTTCCTGCGTCGAGGAAGCATGTAGCCAGTGCAAACGCCATTGGCGAGCGAGCGGTGAAGCGGACGTGGTCACCGCGTCCCTCGACGGTGTTGCTAGCTCCACCGTTGCCTGTGGCAGACACGGCTGGACGAGCTGGGCGGTCCGAGGAGCTGCCCGGCAAATGTGTGGCGGTGGGATCGGTGCCAATGCCGAACTTACGGCCGGAGGAGGCCCCGCCTGCCGTGAATGCGGCCGAATAGCCCAGGCGGTCTGAATGGCAGACTGGCGCCCGGTCGATGCGCGACTCGCAGTCAGGGACGCCTCGGCCGTTGCTCCGGTCGGGGAGCCCCGAGCCGAAGGAGACGGCAATCCGTAGGCCGGGCAGGAGCAGGTTGGGTCAGCCCCGACCCTGTCCAAAGTGAGGGGGTGCAGGTCGCAGTCCAAGAGCGGTCCTCGTCCTATGGGCGCATCGAGGCTGTGGTCGGCCTTCAGAGTTGTGCCGCTCACCACCCGGTATGTCTTTCTATGTTTTCTTTTGGTTTTTTGCTGGCTGAGCTTTTTGTTGCAGTGTGACTGACCCATACCTTCCGTCAGTGGCTTGGGATGCCGGGGATAAGTATTGCCCCGACTGCCGTGCAGGAGACCTAGAAGCCCGTCCTGCAGCGTGTCGCGGTGGCAAGACCTTCCGTTCCAGGGATGGTGCCCTCTGATTTGGCTGCAGAGGAGGCAGCGGCTGTGGCGTCGGTGTTAGCGGCGATCCCAGTGCCGATGGCGACGGCGGTGTCGGTGGTGACTCGCGGCGGAGGCAAGGGATATCGAACTTCCTACCTTGCTGGGTAGAGGGTCACGTGGATCGCCCTTGCCATCGGAGCCAAAGGCGCTGAGGGAAGACGTGGCCAGGCTAGGGTCTAGACGCTCGGCAGTGGCCCTGGTCGACAAGGTGGTGGACATCCCGTCCAATAACGAGGCGGATGTCCTAGCGGTACCATCGGTGCCGTTGCAGTAGCCCATCGGTGATGTCACGATGGGGTTGTTGGTGCTGTCGCGGAGCCTGGCGGTGGTCCAGTCGGTGGCTGGGACCTCTGGCGGGCCGGTGGTGTCACCGCGGGACTTGGCGGTGGCACGATCGGAGGCTAGGCCCTTCGGTGAGGTGCCGGAGGGTGACCTAGAGTGGCCCTGCCCTAAGCTTCCAGCAAGCGCGTGGTTCATCCTTCGGGACTCCCGGGAGCGTCAGCTCTAGGATATCTTCGAGGGCAAGGGCACGTCTCGGTATCAGAACTCACCAAGCTGACCTCGCAGCTTGAAAGCGTCCGGAAGCAGGCTTTGTTTGCTCGGCAGTTGGTTGAGGGCGACATGCAGCTCGCGACAGAGGTGAGTTTCTGGTACTTGTCCTTTTCTCCTTGAATCCCCTCGTCGGTTGTTTTTAGCGTGCTTACCTTTCATAGGAGATAAGGAAGACGTCGTCCCACAAGTCCCACTTCCTCCGGTCGAAGTACGCCCGGATGGCCGAGCTCAAGCGTCGGGCGGAGTCCGCTTGCCATGAGTCCCGGGACCGGGCGGCCGAGGCGGCCGCGGCGCGGGCGGAGGGGCAGCGGGCGGGGGAGTGGGCGACTGTAGCTGAGCAAGGGCTCGAGGCGGCAAGGGCCCGCTAGGCGGAGACTGAGGCGGAGTTGTGGGCGTCCCTGGTGAACACCGAGGTGGCGCTTCAGGAGGCCTTGGCGGCCCTTGATCCAGAGCGTGCCTCCCTGGAGTCGGTGGAGAAGGCCCTGGAGGTGGAGCGGAGGGCCCGATCAGAGGCGGATTGGGAGGTGGTCACGCTCCGGGGCCGGGTGATGGAGACGGAGGACGCGAGTCCCCGGCTGCATGAGCAGGTGGCCCAGCTACGTGAGCAGGTGGCTCGGCAAGCGGAGGATCTCTCCACCCTTGAGGCTTCTCACGTCGGTATGTACCCTTTTTGTTTTTTGTTGTATTGACTTTTCCCTCAACCTATTTCTGAGCTCGTTGCTCTTCTCGCAGAGCTAGGCGGAAAAGTGGAGGTGCTGGAGCGGGACCTAGAGACGACCAAGGCGACGCTTGGCCGGCGTACGGAGGAGCTAGCCAAGTCCTATGAGGAGCGTCGTGCTCTTGAGGGGGATCTTGACCAGATCCGCAATGTTGCCCAGCACGTCGTCTCGGAGACCATTGGGTCGGCACCGAGCACTAGCATGCCCGTTGTCCAGCTGGCGGAGGTCCCGGGGGAGGTTCGGGATCTCATCAGATACAGGCTGTTCTACGGAGCGTCAGGGGTGCTGACCGCGGTGGGGACGCACCATTCGCACCTGGACTTCGCCACCATATGTAGCAGATATGCTGAAGGTATGAGCATGGCGGACATCCAGTCGATCGGGGAGCGCTTGCTGCCATACGCGCGGTCGGTGGCAGATCAAGTCTCCGCCGAGTGGGTGATGGACGTCCACCGCGAAGACCTGGTCAAAAGTGCACGTGGAGAGGATGCTGCAGAGCTCTCGGATGGAGAGGAGCCTGGGTTAGAGGTGGATGTCGCCCCGGTTTTGGCTGAGCCGGATGCTGTGTCGTCGGGAAGTGAGCAGCCTGCGCCTTCGTCGGTTGCACCATCGTCGGATGTTGCCGGGTCAGCCTAGTAGCATGTAAAAATATAATAGTAGTTAGTAAATGTAGGAAGTTTTAAGTTCATGGGGAAGCCTCCGTGTAAGACGTTTTGTGATGTGTTTCAATGACTGCAATCGATTTTTTGCTTTTGTAATGGAGTTGCTCCATTTGGGGAAGCTTGTTCCCTTTCATTCCTTAGTTCTCCCCTGGCATAATTTTGTTTTAAATTTCTTTCTATCTTGTACCTGCCCATTTGTTCCGTAGGTCACAACTTTGCGAGCCCGGGGCATGGCCCACGAGGCTTGGCCGGTCGTAGCCATAGGAAAAGACGGCGTGCGATCAATCGGAACGTTGTAAAGCAAAGTTACGTAAGGCAAAACAAAGGAACGAACTACCCCCTCGTTGGGGTAGGAAGGAATTTCTCCATACAAAAGCAAAAAAGTACTTAAGGTAAAAACAACAACAAAGGGGTAGTAGAGCCCCCTAGTGGAGCCCCCGAGCGCTCTGAGCCAAACAGTGTTCGGGTCGGGGTGCTCTTGTAGGAGCGTTCGCTAAGTAAGGTAAGACTGAACTTAGGAAAAGAAGAAAAGACATAGCTGTTCCAAGGTCCACGGAGAGGGCATCGTCGTCATCGTCCTTCAGTCGGTGCTTCCTCATCTTCTTCCTCCTTTGGCCTGCCAGCCTACCTCAGCAGGCGCCTGAGGAGCTGGCAGTCCTTGTAGAGATGGTTGATGGGATAGTTGTGATTGGGGTACGGACCATCCATGAGTTTGTGGAAGTGGCCCGAAGGGTCTTGCTGGGGCTAAGTACCCGCATAATCTGCCGCGACGGCCAACGCGGAGTTGGTCGGTCGGCGGTGATCCTTTCTGTTCTTCTTTCCCCTCTGTGTGGAGGGGCCTTCGTCTTGATCCTGGCGCTTGGACTTGCCTTTGTCGCGGCACTTGTTGAAGCACGGCAAAAAAGGCGCTTGTTGGGGGTGTTGGACAAAGGTCCGTGGTTCCAGGCTGTTAGGGCTGGAACTTCGGTCGACGCTGCACGCATCTTGGTTCGGCGCGAGCCACGCATAGATAGGTGGTCGGTACGGGGCGGTCGTCAAGTCAAGATGAGGAGCGGTTGTGGCTCCTTATGCCGTAATCGGTGGTTGAGGCGATGACAGGGTGTAGTGCCCTATCTGTTGCGTCCCTGTTCCCTAGACGGGGTGCGAAGTCACGAGTCACGATACGGAGTACTCCGCCTGTTGAACGGTGGTGGTCTCCAGCAGTGCCCGGAGGTTCTGATGGATTGCCCGTCCGCGAGGGTCGTTCGGCTCAGGCAGGTCACGTAGGAGCATTGCCACGGCGGCAACGTTCTGACTGGCCTGAGCGAACTACGGGGGTTGGTCCCTCAAACCGAGGCGTTGCACTGGGGCTGACGGGCGCGACCTCGAGCTTCGCTCACCGGTCTATGCGCACGGAGCGCAGTGTGGTGCGCCGAGCGCGTTGGTGCAGTTGGTGGCTGATGCGGCCACTATCGTCGTAGATCCTCCCCGTGCTCATGTGTGAGCTCAAGGGTCTCCGCGTGAGGACCCGGCGGGGCCTAGGTCCGGAAGGACTCCGTCACCCCTAGCGGCTGTTCCGGGGCGTCCGCCAGAGCGTACTCCCGGGACCGACGGTGGCTAGGCGCCACGTCGCCGATGCTGGAGCCGTCACTCCCGACGTCGTCGTCCATGATGTCGAGGAAATAGGTGGGAGCATAGCTCGCCATCCTGACAAACTCAGACGTGAGGGGGTGCGGTGCCAGCACCTTTTGGAGTCCCCGGGCGTATGCGTCCGCGGAAGACACAAGGCCATAGGGGAGCCGGCCGTATGGCGGCTGTGATAGGGATAACGGTAACCCACCAGGTATTTGGCGGAAAATAGAGCGCAGTAAGTAAATAATAGCATGTATATTACTCACAACGGGGTTTGAGCAGAGAGTTTGCTCAGAATGAAGCGCAGATGCCGCGCCGTCGAAGTTGCGCGTCCCGGAGTCGATGGAGGACGTCCCTTCGACGGGTGCCGGGTCGCGAGCCTCCTCGCGGAGGTGGAGTACGTCGAGCCGATCGGCGACGAAGTCCAGGCTCCCGAAGCGGAAGGCCTAGAATGGCTTGAAGACGGGTGGAACCCGCATCCCGACGGGCGAGACTGCGGGGAACTCCAGCAAGCCAAAATGAATCATATCATCGGTGCCCGCCACGACGGGAGTGGCGGAAAAATGGGACATCCGATGACCAAAAGAGTGTTGAACGTACATTGTCTTCCCCACGGACGGCGTCAACTGTCGGTGCAGAAAGTGACCAACTAGTAAATATTTGTAGTTTTGCTGTACATTGTAATCGGAGGTGGCCTAGCACACAATGACACAGGATTTATACTGGTTTAGGCAACGTGCCCTACGTCCAGTCGGGGTCGGTCGGTGACTTTATTCCTGAGCCCAGGTGCTCAAAATCTGTAGTGGGGGTACAAACGAGAAGGAGGAAGAAGGTGGGATATAAGAGGTTCGGTTGGCTCCGACCAGAAGGGTCACGGTCGGAACTGGGTGGTCCTGCAGTTGGGAGCGTTGATGTCGATCTAGTGAGTCTGAGCTTGAAGAAGTCAATCCCCTTCGGGGGAGGGAGCGCATCCCCTTTTATAAATGAAGGGGATGGCTCTTACAGGCGAGAGGGGGAGAGTACAGATATTTCTAAGTCTTGCTGCCTACGGTGATGAAAACTGGATAATGGTTGAAGCCCCCCAATACTGTCGATGTCGCTATAAGATGTTAGATGTGTACGGAAGGTCGAGCTATCTTCTTCAGGAAGGATGACGCCGGTACCTGCAGAATACTTCTGGATGCCTAGTGGCATGTGAGGAGCTATGCTATGTTCACCCGGTATGGCAAATGCTGGAGCCCATACCGCAATCGGTGTCCAGAGATACGCGGAGGGGGCTTACCATATGGGAGTTTCTAGCGGCCCCTACAATACTTTGTGTCAGGTTGGCTGCAGAGCACTGCTTCGTGCAGGGTATGGTCCTTGGTACAGTGGTGTTGACTTGTGAGCCATGCCTTGCCTTTCTCCGCACGCCTTCTGGTTTTTTCCGAGCGGGTGTCCTCGGTCGGATGGTCCCCAGTCGGTTCTGGCGCGCCAGTCGGAGAATAGCGATGAGCAGGGTTTTCTATGAATCCCGGTCGGAGACACGGGGTCGGAGTCGGAGGTGGCCCTCGGATCAGGCTTTCTGAGTGGAGGCCGTGCGGAGGCAGCCGGGGCCTAACGCTAGTGCTTCGACCGGAGAGGCCGTTCGGAGCCAGCCTAAGCTTGAGCTAGCGCTCTGGTCGGAGAGATGGGCCGAAGGCGGCCTGGGCCTGAAGTGAGTGCTCCGGTCTGTTGAGTTCAGACTCTTGGGCCAGTCCAGAAGAAGAAAAGGTTGTTCTTCTGGGCCGAGCCCTGGCGTGGAAGCCAGTGCCCGAGGGACCCCGGGTTAATGAACCCGTCCCTATGTTTCTATCTATCTACATATCTATCTCACTAGATCACTAACTAAATCAACTACCTGAGTCATCACATTGACTAGTAAATGACAAATGCCAAAACTACTACACTACAATCAAAGCTAACTAAGTACGCACATTGCAAATAAAAATTTTTACCTGTCCGATGATGGAGTCACAGACGTCGACGAAGTCGCAGCGGACGCCGGGCGTGGGTCAGGACGACGAGTCGGGCCGGCGGTGGCGCGTGGCCGACGCGGGATGCCCGACGCTCTGCACGGTGAGGCCGGCGGTGGCGGGTGGCAAGACGGACGAGGTCAGGCGCGGGCAGCGCGGCGTGGGCGCGGTGCAGCCACGACACGGTCACGGCACGGCGGGCATAGCGCCGGCACGGCGGGGCGCGGCCGACACGTTGGGCGAGGCGAGGGCATAGGTGAGGGCGGCCGGGCACGGGCGACCGAGGGCGGGAGAGGGCGCGGGTAGCGACGGCGGTGCGCTACTCGGGGGAGGCGAGGGAGGTGCGAGAGAGAGAGGGAGAGGAAGAGAGAAAGAATTGGGGGCCATACGTAAGACAGGCTTGGCACCAGTAACCCTAGCGCTGAGCTCGACGTCGCAGATCTACGGCGCCGAGGTGCCTGCCAAATCACCGCCACGTCTGCTTCGAGCCCAAGAGCTCGGCGCCAGCAACGATGGCGCCGAGCTAAGGGTCCAGATTTTGAAATCTTACCTCCAGAGGCATATTTGTTAAAAAAATCAAAAAAAGGGCTCAAAAATAAAAGAAATCGGTCGACGTTGGCCCTAGACCCAACCTCCAGACCCCGGCATGGTGTGGCCCTTCTCTCCTCCCACGGGCCACGACTAGATCCCCGCGCATAGGCCGCAAAAGGAGCCCACAGCCATAGCCCACACGGCCAAGTCAATGCCGACACCGCCGAATGGCATGATGGAGGAGAAGGATGAGGCCGTGGAGGAAGCCGACGGCCTCGAGGGCCAAGAGCATGGCGTCGTCGATGTTGACTACTAGCGCCATAAACGGAGGACAAGCTATTGTGTGCTGTTGGCGGGGCTGGGGTTTGGTTTTGTCGCGCCGAACGAGCGTGGGAAAGAGCTCACTGGGCATAGGCAGGTTCTTCACAAAGTAGGATAAAGAAGAGATAATTATTGTGAGGCCTACCTTATTGGAGAAGAAGAGATCCAACTCCCCAAAAATATGATAGTTTTATGTGAATGAGGGGTCTTATTGAATGACTACTAGAGATGCTCTTAACCCGGTTGGCTACCCTGTCGTCCTTGCCCCTTTGTGTAAGACCGCAAAGTAGAAATATCGAATACCCCTAATACCAGTGTGCTTAAGCATCGTCTGAATTATACCGAGACTTTAGAGAGAGAAGCCTGTTCGGTTAGCTGATTCCAGACCAGGAACAATTTCAGGTTTACTTGATTAGTACAAATTAAGCTAGTTGTTCCAGCTGGATTTTTTCTACAGAGTGAATCCCTGCTAACCGAACAGCCTTAAAATGAAATGGACACGTAGATTCGCCAGAATTATATACCGTCCACAGTTGAAAAATGAAATGGACATGTAGATTCGCCTGAATTATATACTGTCCACAGTTGAAAAGCTCCTTTGGCTCGCTCGGCATGTTTGTTTGCTTTCTATGAATAACAGGGGGGGAAGAATTCCCCACCTCAATATATTGCATTGGAGAGATAATTAAATTACCGCTCAGGAAGAAACAACAGAGAACGCACACTTACAATATAACACCACCAACAACACACAAGACAGAGCAGAGGACAACCACGAAAAACATAGAGAGGAGAACAAAGAACTCCTGTACAAGACAGAGCAGAGGACAACCACGAAAAGCATAGAGAGGAGAACAAAGAACTCTTGTGATAAGCATGTAGTTGTTCACCCACTCACACCACCGCCAAGCGGCCGAAGAGAAATCCACGTCGAAAAGCACGACGACGAGGCCAAAAGGGTTGGGAGACGATAACAGCAGAGCATTGGAGCGCGAGCGCACCAGCAGGCCGCAGCACCTGCAAGGAAACAACGGCAAGGGGAGGAAGGCCTCCTCCATGCATTTGCGTTGGGTCTCTGCGCTGATCCATGGGCGTTGTCCGATGAACACAACAGACCGTGGCATCCGATCCCCACAGAGGCAGAGAATAATGCCCACCTGGCCCAGCACCTGCATCCACGGTTGTTTTTTATTTTACCTGACCCGCGGTTGTTGTTTTTTTTAACATCAACGGAATTTCACGAGGAATTTGACTGATTCATCCGTGTGCCAGACTGTTATGGTGGGCCAGATCTACCAGAGAAAGAGGAAGGCATGTGGCTGAGCGAGATCACGGGCATGAAGGCCGCGTCCGCGCGCGACGCGGGATTGAGCGCGATAACCGCGCCTTGCTTGAGGTGGTTAGATCAGGAGAGTAAAACTAAGAGTTTGTTTTCATCTTGTAACAAAGGGAGCCTATAAGGCTTAGACAATTCGTTAATGAAGATTTAGCCTGGGACTAAGACACCTCGTCTCCCTTGGGCGTCCAGCACACTGTTCATGGTAACTCCGCATCACACTGTTCACGGTAACTCCGTAGCGCTGCGTTCGTCGACGCGCCGTCCACGGCGCCACCAGTTCGCCGGCATCCTGTTCGTTCGTTCTCTGCCACTTCTTATCCCTATCGCCTTCGTCCCCTTCCCAGCCAAGTTGGCCGTAACAACCTGGTATCAGAGACCATGTCACCAACTTTCTTTTTGTTGGAACTTCTCTGGTCCTTCTCCTATCTTCATTTCAGTTTTAAAAAAAAATGGCTCTTGTGCAGTAGTGTAACATGCTTTTCTGATGCTTGTTGGACAGAAATTGGTAGCGAAATTGCGGCGTGCATCTTCGCTTTTGCAGAAAAGAGAGGAATTGCTTTGCTCTTGCTCTGAAGGAGACGAGGAGGGGACCCACTGGCCCACAGCCGGACCCAGCGGATGGTGCGGACTGTGCTGGGGGAGTGGACACCAGGAATCGCTGTCAGTGACGAGCCTGACTTTTCACGTGGCACCGGGCCCAGTGACAGCGACCCTGCGCTCCCTCCGCTCGCTCGCTTGCGGGACACTGCTCGTGTGCCTCTCCAGCACACTGTCGCTCTCGATCCCATCCCAATCCCGTCCCATCCCATCCTGCTGTTTCTTTCACACAAACGCCCCTGCGCTTCCTGCTAATTACTACGGAGTACTCCGTATGCCCTTTTCCCTTCGACCTTCGTCGTTCTCGTTTCTATCAATTCCACGACCACAATGGCAGGCTGGGCAGACACACACCGGACAGAACAGGGGATGGATGGCAAAAAGGCCAGAGGCAGGCAGCGAGAGAGCTACTGTCTACTACGGGAGAACTGACAGAAAACTACTAGGTACATTTCCATTTTACCAAATTTGCAGAAACGCCCCCCAACTGGGCACTGCCGAGTTTCCTTCTTTTATTGGTTTTTATTGGGTTCCCCGCAGCCCACCGCGCGCCGCACCCCCCCCCCCCCCCCCCCCCCCCCCCCCCCGGCCTGCCCTAGGCCCAGTGGTCCGTAGGCTCGGTCCACCACGGCAGCAACGGCGGCGGCTGCAGGTCCGCGAAGAAGCCCCCGCACGCCGAGTCGTCGTCGCCCAGGAACGCCGCGTCTTCCTCTTCCACCTTCAGCAGGTGCCCGTGGAAGAACACCTCGCCGTGATGGAGCTGGAGATGCGGAGCCGACGCACCGGCCACCGCCGCCGCCTCGGCGGGCACCGCCGGAGAAGGAGGCTTCTCCGGCGTCGTCTCCGCATCGTTCACCACCCCGCTGGAGTCGCTGTCGGACGACCCCTGCGCCGCCATGGCCGCCCCGGCGGCGGGGGCCTCGATGTCGGACGCCGCTGGCTCCTCCTTCACCGACGAGAAGGCGTCCTCGTCGCCCAGCTTCGCCTTCAGCTCCTTGATCTGCCACGAGCCACGGAACTCATGATTCATAAACAATCACAAACAAAACAAACGCTGTAAAGAATCTTCTTCTTTCTTTCTTTTTGGTGTGCACCGTGCACGTGAGGAAGAGGATCTCCCCCCGGAACTGGAACCAAGGAATTAGTAGAGTATTATGTACGATGCACCTCGGCGAGCAGCGCGTCCTTGTCGCGCCGGAGCGCGTCGTGGTCGGTGCGGAGCGCGTCGTACGAGTGGCGCAGCGCCGCGTAGTCGCGCTCCAGCTGCTTCGTCTTCCACCGGGCGCGCCGGTTCTGGAACCACACGGCCACCTGCCGCGGCTGCAGGCCCAGCTCCCGCGCCAGCCGCGCCTTCCGCTCCGGCTCCAGCTTGTTGTTCTCCGTCTCGAAGCTCCGCTCCAGCGCGCGCACCTGCTCCGTGCTCAGCCGCCGCTTCTTCTCGCCGAAGCCGATGCCGTTGCACAGCACCATGTCCTCGTCGGCATCCTCCATCCCGACGCCGCCAAAGCCATCGTCTTTATTGTTCCAAACAACAAGCCCAGCATCAGCCAAACCGTCCGTCCGATGACGCAACAGCAAAAGAGCAGAGCACGCACTGAATCGTCAAGAGAGAAAGAGATGAGCACAAGTTAGTAGTATTACCACTGTGAACCATCGGAAGGGGGCCGGGACTGCCGCCGCCGCCGCCGCCGGAGATGGAACCGCTCGGTCTCTTCATGCTCTATCGACTGTCGCTGCTGCCGGGCGCGAAATTCTCAAAGATTCCCAAGAGAAGAGAAGGAGGTGGGTGGGTCGGATCCGGAATCGAAGAGAAGGAAGGATCACAGACAGGGTCTCCCTTGAGTCAGGGGAGGGGCAGCCGGGGAAAGGGGAATCGGGAGAGGCCGGGATGGCGCCTCCGGTGGTGCTTCTCCTCCGTCTTGCTGTGACCACCGCCACCACCCAGGACAATTACCATGGCTCTCTTGTCTTCTTCCCCAGTTCGGATCCAAGCGCCTCCTAGTACAACTGAGAGCTACTTGGGAGGTTCCTGAGGTTTCTCATGATCGCCTTGCTCTGTTTCACTGCGTGTGTGGACTGTGGAGCACTGGAGGAGTGGAGTGAGAGGTTTCTCTCCGGTTACTATTTTCGTCCGGCCGCAACAACTGTGTGCTTAAAATACGAGCGGATGCGGAGCGGGGGAGGGGGAGGAGACTGGAGAAGTGGAGAGTGCAGAGCTCGGGTTGGTCACTGGTCAGGTTACCTGGGATGGGATGAGCCTGGTGGTGTAAAAAATGCCCATGGTTAAGCCTCCAAGGTACAGGAGTAGTCAGGTTCAGAGGGGACCAGGCGAAAGCCGAGCTGCGCGTTACACAAACGCAATAGAAAGACAAGGGAGAGGCAGCACAGACCATGCATGCCGAGGAGAGAATTTTGAACTGATTTACGCATCTTGGCTCATTGATCAGATCTAGGCCGTGTTTGGTTCCATGGTGGCGACACGTTTGAGTGGTTTGAGCGAAAAAATCCCGCCGAATGGTCTGCGATGACCGCGCGTTTGACTGCCGTGCGCAACGCGAATCGCGGCAAAATGAACTGTGCGCACAGGAATCGCGAACGCAGCGTCCGAGCCACGGTCGTGCGACGGCGAGTCGCGCGTCTAGCCGCTCAGAAGGTAGCAGTAGCACGCCCAACAGTTTATTTGTTACGAAAGCTATAATATGTTATTTCTTCCTTTTCCTCTCCCTTCTCTAAATCCAAGTGATTTGAGCCTCCAACAATTTTAAGATTTGTCAGTTGTTCGGCTGATGGTTTCTACGGCTGATAAACCGACTGATGTTGATCTATTGTGATAGAAAAATATTGTACCGTGACTGATAAGTCGGGCTGATAAGCTCTAACGATATTTTCTCTAATCTTTGCGCTTAGAGGGAAGGCTGACCTGACGATCAGGATGATGGTTGGGGTGGAGGCCTCAACTCGGTATCCAAGTAAAGTCGAGTTAGTGTGGTGATGGTAAGAGCAGGTGTTAGGGATGTAGTCGGAGGATGTAAATTTGGAAAGGGTATTGTCAACGTAAGAGTTGTGAGCAAGTGGAACGAAATGTCAGACAAAGAAAACGTAGAACCAAGGAAATAAGTAATTTTGTAAACGTTATATCATGGTCTGTTGTTTGGAAAAATAATAGGATGTGAAGAAGGAAGAGACATTCGAATGGGGAGTTGTGATAAATACAAACCTCTTATTTTTCGAGGCTCATATGCATTAGTCACATGAGAATTAGAGAGTAATTGGTTGCCCTCTTGATTTGGACAATGACTTTGATTATAATCGGGCTTCAAGAGAAGTTCGTGGAGCAGCTCCATGAAAACCTGGAGTTTGTGGAGCACCCTTTAGGTGATATCACGACTCCATTTTTTTTTTTCTTTGAACAGAGTGTTTGGAGCTGAACTTGGCTAAAAACATGAAGTGGAGCAGTGCCAAACACGCCTTTAGAAAACACCTATTTTCAGTCAAAATGGCAAGTAGCATCACCCTTGTTTTAATGGTTTTACTCTCTAGTATGTTCCAAAGTGCGATTTGTTTTAGATTTGTCTAGAGTCAAAAAAATTTCTTTAGCTTTTATATAGATTTCTTTAAATAAACTCGATCGAAGTTATATAAGTTTGGTTTACGACAAAACTGAAACGATTTACTCTATCTATAATCATAATGTAAAGCAGAGGTAGTACATGCTACAGGCAGTAGGGAAGTGGAACAGAGTTGTGTGCAAGTCTACTGTGCCTGTACTCGTACTCGAAAGCAAGCAGTTGGTGATAGGCATCTGCATGTGGCAAACGTACATACTCGGCAGTGATGCCCCATGAAGCGACGACCTTTCGTTGTGCAGCACGGTGATGGTGCAAAGGGCATTGACCGACTCCAGCTGCAAATACTCCTACATGCATCTCTCACGAGTCACGACTCGCTCCTCACTCCACTCTCAGAGGCTGCTCACGCCAGGAGCCACGCCGATCGATGCCGAGCAGCCGGCAGCGGCAGCCGGGCGGGCGTAGGTAGAGTCGCGTGTGCTCTGAATCCGATCCGGTTGGTTCAGAAGCTATCCCGCCCCGATGACTGCGAGAGGCGGATGGGGCTCCGCTATTGTGGAAAAGGTTGCCGATGGGGTTGGGCGGCCAAAAGGGTGCGAAAGCAAGCGGCTCCACCGTTTGGCGTTTCCCCCAAAAAAGCTGCGCATGGATTGGCGTCTTGCGGAGGAAGAAGGGAGGGGCAGGCGCGTCTGGTCTCCGCCATTGCTTTCACCTTGTCCGTCCCACAGCCTTCCAAAAAGGCCGCCCCCTTTTCACCAGTTTGCGGGGTTTTTTTCTTCTTTTCACCAATCTAGGGCGTGATTGGTTGCCTACACGCAGAGAGCCTGCCTAGACCAGTCCAGCCAGGTTTCAGAGATGCAGGGCTAACTGCTGCAATGCAGCTTAGGGCGTTTTTAGATGCAAAAATTTTTAGGTTTTGGCTACTGTAGCACTTTCATTTGTATTTAGCAATTAGTGTCTAATTATGGACTAATTAGGTTCGAAAGTTTCGTCTCGCGATTTCTCACCCAACTGTGCAATTAGTTTTTTTTCGTCTACATTTAGTACTCCATACATGTGCCACAAGATTCGATGTGATGGGTACTGCGCAAAAAATTTTGGGAACTAAACAGGCCCTTATTTGGTGCCTCTTCCCAACTAGACCTGGCTGTTGGGAGATTGTGTTTGTTTGCCTGGGCTGGGTGTCAGGAATTCTAACTACCTCCCAACTGCTTAGTTGGGATGGTGTTTGTTTGCTTGGACAGCAACCGCCAGCACAAGATGCAACCGCCAGCACTAGACAGCAACCGCAAGCACACATGATAAGAGCAGGTACCATAGCACAATTTATGAATGGACAATGAAGCTAAATAGAGCATAGTTTATTAAGAGCATAATTAGCAGTATCATTACAACATCATAAATTAGATATTACAATTACTAACTAAAAGTTGCAGCCATTGCACTTCTTCGGCTTGATCCACATCGCACACAACAGAGCACAAAGGAAAAAAATCACCATAGTTTTGTAACTGATAGCAGAGGGTGTTGATGCAGGGTTAGAAGTAGAGATTGAGTTGATTGCTGAGTTGAAAGCAGTCATTGCTTCCTCATAAGAGCTGTATTTCTTATGCACAGCTCCACCATACCCTAATACATGCTTACTGCGCTCAGCCCAATTGATGTAGACACCAGGTTGTTCTCCCTGAAAACAACATAGTAAGCACACATTGTTCTACAGTTAACAAGCAGCAAGGCCTGAGTCAAAAATGGTTCAGGTGCAAGCCACTAGTTTGTTCAATGAGACTGTCTAGGTGCAGTAAAGGTAGCTGTAGACAAACTCAAGAAACAAACCGTTGGAATACACATGGTAAAGGTGCAGTAGACATCACAGGCAGCTGTTGAAATGCCTCAGCTATTCATCTATTGCATCATAGGTAAAAAAAGTATGTGGCCTCAGACTTGATCATAATTCAATACATTCTGATAACAGTCACTGGTGGCGCTGCTGAAGTATCAAATAGAACAAAATAGAGGATGACATGTTTGTTTGCCTGGAGAAGCCAAATGTAGACGGTAGAAAACCAAGGTCATGACAGCCATAGAAGCATGAGACACGTCTAACCCAAAGCCATCAGAGCATCTATAAGAGAGCAGTTGCTTGGGTATGAACGTCTCACATGTTTTGATGACAGCCATGAGAACCAAGAAACCAGCACAAAGACAGATAGAAGCATAAGTAGTGCCACCTCTATAACATAACCTTGTGTCATCATCGGCCATAAGCAGCACGAAACCATCGCAGTCAAAATAACCAAGTTCATGACAGACATGGAATCGTAAGACACATCCAACCCGAGCCCTCAGCAAAGAATAGAAAGAGTTGTTAATTGGGTATGGATGCATCTCACGGTTCAATGACAACCATGAGAACCACATTCACCAGATCATAAGCAGCGCCACCTGTATACATAATTAGGTCATCATCGGCTTCAAGCATCAGAATCAACAAACCAGCAAGAAACCCAGCAATGTGTAGAGCACAGCCACCTAGAGGCTCCACCTCAACATCATCGACCATAATAAAACCCAAAAAAATCGGATCCCAGGCTCAAACCATGCTTAACAATAAACCCTAGCTCATACATCTTATCACAATGAAATAGAAGCATGGAAATATCATGGATTGGGACCAAAAACTCACAGATCTACCAAATAAACCACCAACTGTGGGATCCCAATCTCAGACCATGTCATAAACCAAACCCTAGCAAACCCTAGCTCATATGTATCATCACAGTGCAACAAAAACATGAAAACATCATGGATTGGGACCAAGAACTCACAGATATGCCATAGAAACAACGCTATGAGCACTTTGACTGCCGAAATCGGGTCAAGTGTAAATACTTCACAACGCTATAAGCATTTTTACCGTCGAAATCGGGTCAGGTGTAACCTACATTTCAAGATTTCACCTTGCTTTCGGGATGGAGAGGAAGCAGCCACCAAAGAAGTCGGCGGCTTGGGGAGGAGGAAGCATATCCGGCGAGGAACGAGGCAAAAGTTTGGGGAAGACGAAGCAACGTCTACCACAGGCCTGCGTCCAGGCAAACAAACACCAGCAACCAGCAGCACCGCTCGTCTCGAGGAAGAAGACGATGACGACGAGCAGCAGCACCCGTGCGCCGGCGAGACGGAGGAGGAGCAGCCGACGCAAGCCACGCGAGGCCCGTCTATGACCCCGCCGCCACCACGCACTGCCGGATGAGGGAGGAGGAGGCAACCGCACCGAGGAGAGTGGAGAGCAGGAGGGAGTGAGGAGCGGGGAAGACGAGGAGTGAGCAGCGCCCCTCAATATAAAGAGAGGCGAAACCCTAGCGGCGGAGAGGGAGGAGGGGGGGAATTTTCACGTCGCGCGCGAGACCGGGAGCGTCAGCCCGCCAACGGCCAAAAGGGAGCGCGAGAGGCCAAATCGAGCCGAGCCCGGGAGAAACGACGAGGAGAGGCGTTCCTCGAGGGCCTGGCTCCCAACTGCTTTAAGCAACGTGCGGGCCAGGCCCTATAGGCGTCCAGGCAAACAAACAAGGCCCCCTACACGGGTTGAACCTGTCTCACTCCCTCGGCCAGACAAACAAACACGGCGTTAGTACATCCTGCTTACATGAATCGGGGGGGGGGGGGGGGGTTTCGAAGCTGTTGAGAGGTTCAGACGCACGTCCCTTGTTTAATAATCTACTATACTAATCACTAATTAATAGTAATATATAATGAGTCTGGCTGACGAATCCAATCGGATCGCCTCGACGTGGGATGGGGCCGAGGCAGTCAGGATCGTACACATAAAACTTCTGACTTTGAACTGAAAATAATGCAGACTATCTTATATATATGTATAGAAAAAAAATACAGCTGCAGCTTTTTTGGCTTTTGCTACAGTAAATTTGTGAGAGAACATTTCTGCAGCTGCAAATAAGCGTGGCACTCACTCTCTGTCTCTTTCTGAATACTCTCAAACATGACGTATTTCCGTTAATGGTCGAATTTATGCAGGCTGAGGAACACCTTTGGAACTAGGTAAATGGTCGAATTTATGCTGTATCGATAGTTTGTTGCCCAAGAGTTTCTTCTAGTTTTAGATTTGCATTCCAAGAACAAAACTCAGGCAATAGTTAGATGACTAAACATGCAGCAAACGCAGCCAGACTTGTCAAGGGGGAACGAGAGAGAGAATAGAGAGAGAGTTTGTACCCAGCTGTGTGATGTTCCGGTATCAAATGATGTCCAACTGATTGGTTAGTTGACTTGCCACCAGCGATGAATGATGATGACCTTATTATGATGCCATCCGTCGCCCTACGCCTCGAGTGGCTCAGTTCAGTTTCAGTAGTCATTGTGCCTTTTCTGCAATGCATGCACGATGATATCCGTTATCCGCAGCTGCCCTGCCCCCACAAAGAAACGTCCACAGCTGTTGCGTTCTGTTCTGAAAGGAGCACCAGCTAGTTGGCTGGTTCAGAGGAACAGGGGAGGGACGTGGAGACCTGTCACGCCCAGACGACAGAGGGTCGTTTGGTCAGAATTGCCAAACGGGCTTAGGCACTGTTTAGTTGCTCCCAACTCCCAACTTTGACATTATGTAAAAAGAAGATTTCTCGTCACATCAAACTTGTGGTACATGTATGGAGTACTAAATGTAGACGAAATAAAAAACTAATTGCACAGTTAGGTTGTACTTTGCGAGACGGACGTTTTGAACCTAATTAGTCAACAATTGGACAATTATTATCAAATACAAACGAAATACTACAATACGCTACAGTGTTGCACAATAAATCCGGCGGCGCCGAATTCGACCAACTAAACGTGGCCTTAGCACACACAACAAAACCATGGCCACGCCAGAGTGGAGTACGGAGTACTCTCTAAATATTTATTCCATTGAATAATAGTGGCATGGCATTGTACACGGAAGCAGCTAGCTACCTACGTCCTGTTAGTTTGGTTTATAAGCCGTATTTTTTTGGTCAACAAATAATATCTTTCTCTCACAACAAATCAGCCAAATCATGTCTTATCAGCAGGGCAGTAGCGTTTTGGCTCAGCTGATGATGGGGCACAAGTCAAATGTATGGAGTGTATTAATGTCCCATGGTAGAACACAAGCCGGCCGGGCACAGTAAAACACAAATAGGGAGCTAGTAATTCGCAGGGTTTTTAAGAGGAGTGGAACAAGAAGTCAGTCAAGCCTTTGCTAGGACGAGTAGCCGCGAAGCACAAGGCAGTACTCCGTATTTCCTTCCGAGAGCAACGAACAGAGTTGTGTCCAAGTCAACTGTACCTGTAAGTAGACTTGCGTGGCAGGCGTTGTGCACAAAAGCTACAGTAAGATTTTGCGCCGGCACCGGGAAAGAAAGATGGAGGTCGAGGTGGGCGTGGCAGGGACCAGGGAGACCGACCGGCGACACCACGGAGGTCGGAGGTGCAACATCATATCCGCCCATGCGCATCCACTCTTCAATTTACCGTCCAATCGCACGCAGCTTTGCAATCATTTGTTTGTTTGTACAAGGCGAGCTAGTAGTACAAGCACACGGTTGGTTAATAACCAACGCGACAGTGGCTGTGGCTCAAACAAACGGGCAGACAGAGTTGATGTATACAGCCAGGCAACTACGGCTCTGTTCATGCATACACGCAGGCTTGGGGAAGCAGGCTGTCGATCGCGGCCTCAAAACACAAGATTTAACGCATCAATCAATATTCATTTATGCACTTAATCTTCATCATGGATTCAATATAAGACAAGATTTGGGTCATCAAAATATAAAAGTCACTCGTGCTTTTATTTCCCTTTTGGGGAGGAGATATGATGCTACATCAATCAAATCAAAGGATATATAATGCTCAAAAACTTCTAAAGATGAGCATTCCTCTGTTATTATGCATTCATAGGCACCTCAGAAGAAAAACGATATGATACGATTTTCACGTACTTACACTGCCCCAAGACTCATCTCAATAAAGACCCAACAGTTTCCACCATAGTGCACCAGCAGCTCCCCAAATTACAGCATTGATTACGGCTGTTATAAAACCCAGCTTGAATACATCTGGAAGGCCAACATACCCAGCTGCACAAGGAAAACATCAGGTTACTCAGCAGAGAACAAATATTAAAGCTTATGCTTTCATAACTAATAAAACACGCAAAGAATTTTCTTCATGTCTATGCGCAGCAGCTTGTGCTTTCATTTCATTATAAGGCTCCATTTGAATTATCATTTTGTTGTGTGCACAAATATGAAGGTAGTTTTCATGATCAAATACACTGTCATACCTAACGAAATAGAAGTTGATGCTAGAAGAAGGATTTATTAGTAAATCGAATCGACAAAAAGAACGGAAAAGATCATGCATCAAGATATGTTCTACACATTGGAATATCAGTAGAAGCTAATCAGTTAATTAACTCCTCTATAAATTGGTATTGAAAACCAGGCTCGAAACAAGTATGGAATGATTGCAAGCAAACTTGGAAAATATGTGCTATTCAACAAAAGAGGTGGAAAAGCACAATTACCTCCAAAGTATACTGCAGATTGCCCGCTACTATAGTGGGTCAGTGATCCAAAGAGGTTTGCATTGTATGCCAAAGCAAGTGCCGACATTAGAGCTGGCACACCAGCTGCTAAATGCATGGCAAGAAATGCCGAGTATAAAGCTCCAACTTGTGCAGTTTGGCTTGCAAATATATAGTGAATAAAGAAGTATGAAGCCTGAAGAACACCAAATGCTGCAGGCCAGCTCAATGAGAAAGATCGAAGAACCTTGGCAACACAGTTCGACATCCAGGACACAATCCCGAGGTTGGTAAGCTGCCCAGCTAAACCAACTAAAATAGCAAACCAAGCTAGGGTGTCCCATGCAGACTTCTCATTCAAACAATCCTCCCAGTTCAGCACTCCAAGCAGAAGAAGTATTGAGAGTCCAATCATTGCAGCAACAACGCTGGATACGGCAATACTTTGCCTGCAATATTAGAAACAGGATAAGCCTTTTTTTGTTCCTCATCAATAAAAAAAAGGAAAACTGAATAACCATATTGACTCTTGGCCATAAAGAAAAAAAGAATATTTTAGCTGTCTCCACAACCATAAGTGGAACCACAGACTAATAAAGGAACTTTTCAGGGGAAAACACACAGAACAATGCTGCTCAGTGCTCTGTGATGTGAACATTATCACAATGACAACTACAGCAGGCACCAGTCAAGAAAGATACTTGTGCTCTTGTGCTGTGTGTGTATATACTTACTTGTGTGATTCCAAGAACAGTGTAAACGGTGAAACTAAATACAAAAGTTCAGTTACTGAAAGTTTAGCTTCAGATTGCAAGTCAATTCATTGGGAAAATCCTCTTTAAAAAGCAAAATCTTACCCAAAAATCCAGAGTGAGACTGCAAGAAGCATCGTTGCAATCATGATCCATTCATTTTTTGTTACTGGACCCATGTTCTTTAGCTTCTCGGCAGCCAATGCTGGGGCTTCAGGAGTGTCCTTTATTTCAGGGGGGTATATTTTGTAAATCAAATAAGGAGTCACTAAAAGCCCAAGAAGTGCTGGCACGCAAGCAGCCTTGAACCAAGTAATCCATTGGTTTCTGATATTAACGCCAATCCCCTCTGCTAACTTCAGACACAACAGGTTCTGTGCAGCCGCTGTCAAGAAAAGAGCACTGGAGTTGGCAGCTGCCTGTCAATCAAGCATCAGAAATCAGCACAGTAAATCAGTTGATCAATTTGAAAATGCACTAATGATTAAGAAGCAAGAACATAACTAGCAAAATGATTTGCATACAATACACTACAATTCGTACAAATGCCATTAGTTTTCCACTGCTTTCTTTGCATTGAGTCAAGTGACCAACAAGGCAACAACCATAACAAAATTTTTTAAGGATCAATCTATTCAGTTCTTCAGTTCAGTGTTATGCAATCAAATGACTCAGACTGCACTCAAGAATGAACACAGTTTTCCAACTCAGTGGTGATGCATCAATGTGGATTCCTATAAGATATTAAATAATCTTAAGGCACAGTTTCCATTACTAGGCCCTATCCTATTAGCAACTTCGGAGTACAACAGTTTAGAGCAAGGTCAATAAGCAGTTAAGCACACGCACCGATTCATCCATCTGGGGCAAAATTTAAAAGGCTCATCAGAGCCAGAACGAATATCTGATATATATAACAGCGGGATTCATCAGACTGTAATATCTTAATATAAAACTTGCATGCATGCACATCTGCATCATCAAGCATTCAAGCACATCGTCGTTTATTACCTGTAGCTGCGATTGCACAAGATACGAGCCGAGTTTCTTGGCCGATGGGTCGTTGGGCTTGCTTCCCGACGAGAGCGACAGCGACTTGATGATGGGAAGGAAAACTCCTCCTGCCCTGGCCGTGGTGCTGGGCATGGCAGGCGAGATGAGAGCCTCGCTGATGACAAGCCCATAGGATAGGCCCAAAGTGCTGCGGCCCAGCCATTTGACGAAGTAGGTGGCGACGCGGTCGCCGAGGCCGGTCTTGACGAAGCCGCGCGCGAAGAAGAAGGAGATGACGATGAGCCAGATGACCTCATTAGTGAAGGCCCCGAACGCGGCGGCGAAGGAGAGCGTGCGCGTGGCGACGGTGACGGTGAGGCCGAGGAACGCCCACGCACCGACGGGGAGCGGGGCGAGGACGAGCCCCGCGATGGTGGAGAGGAAGATGGAGAGGAGCTGCCATGCCTGCGGGGTTACCTTGGCCGGCCGCGGCACGAGGAAGCGGACGGCGAGGCCGAGGGCAAGCGAGATGAAGAGGGGCAGCGGCTTAGCACCGCCCGATGCCGCTGCCGCCGGTGCCGGCGCCGGCTTAGGGCTCGGGGTTGCCGAGGAAGCGGGGCAGCCAGGAGGATCTGCTTCCACGACCACGACCGTCTCAGCGGTCGTCGTCGTCGTCCCTATGTCTCCTGTCGCGACGGTGGGACGACTCCTCATTCAGAAGTGGACGGGGAGGACACGGATCCGGTATCCTAGGCATGGACCAACCGGCCCCGCACCATGCTTGCTGCTCACGGTGGGCCATCGTCTCTCTCTCTCTCTCGGTGAGGGCGTTGCGGAGCTGAGGTTGAAGCGGTCAATCGGCGGGATGCATGCATGTTGTTGGGGTTGTGAGTCCATGCCCACTGCCACAGGTTGGGAGACCGAGTATCTTCACTGTTCAGAGAGGCCTCTACGATATAGTGCAGCGAGCAGGACTTGCCGATGATCTTCTTAGCGACGTCCTCGGTCCAGACATGGATCGGCACGCCCTCGAGGTAGAAATGCACATGGAAGTCCATCGGGGCATGCTCGCCGGGGGTGGCAAGGCGCGGGGTGGATTTTCTCCCATGCGACAGCTTGGTCGCGGTGGTGGTGATGGACAAAGCATGCCACCGGTAATAAGAAGGTTATAGACAAAAAAAACTGGTGGTATGTTGGCTTACATCTAATACTGTTCTAGAAAAATTAGCATCAATAGTTTCAACATTAAACAAAAAGATGTAAAGGCTTGACCGACCGTGCACAAAGATGATTGACAACTTCACAATAGTTTTTGTTTACAATTGAAGCAATGGTCAAATAACTCCAGGGAGAAAAATCTTGCTAAGAAGATAGCATCAACTTATTAATCGTGCTCCATTGTGCACTTGTCATATCCTCCTCACTTTCAAATTTTACAAAGCCAAAACCTCAGGACTGAAGTTGGTCGTCTACTGGTATCCCAATGACTACTGCTTCCTCCACACGCCCAAATTTAGCATTGAAGAATTCAATAAGGTCACTAGTGGAGAAACGGGCTGTACTCCCGGTTCTCAACCGCCTTCAGTCTCGGTTTTGGAACCGGGAGTACCAAATCGGGACTAAAGGTCCCCTCCTTTAGTCCTGGTTTCGCGCCCGGGACTACCTTTAGTCCCCGGCCTGGCCACGTGGGGCGGCCCTTTAGTCCCGGTTGGTATTACCAACCGGGACTAAAGGTTTCCTTTTTTTCTTTTTTTGTTTCTATTTTCAATTGATGATTCCTTTTGGTTTTCGAATACGCATTCTACGCTGCTAATAATATACGTATTCTACACGTTTATAATGTTCGAACATTTTGTACAAACTAAAGTATGAAACTAACGTATATATTACATGCATATACATATATTGTACGTTATTTTATGTACATATAATATGTATGTATGTGTGTGTGTATATGTATATATATATATATATATATATATATATATATATTACAAATAAAGGTTGCATTGTATATTCTATCATATCCTTGGGATAACAAAATCACTACATCTAGTTTGGCTTCCATGTTTCGTTGACGTCATTGTAGAACTCGCCGGCGGGGTTGAGGACCTGGTCATTAAGAAATCCTGCTATGGTCTCTTGAATTGCTTTCAGTTGGTCACGCCGTATGACTTTTTCCTTCAACCATAGAGTCTTCAATAAAAATTAAAGGAAAAATATTAATATATATATATATATATGTGTGTGTGTGTGTTGGTCACTTGATTACTTATATATATGAGCAACAAAAGAAATTGTGAATATATGAATATATTTATATAACATACTTTGAGGATCTCTTCAGGAGTTCTTTTTGTGTACGTCCCGATAAACTCGCAAACATAGTATCCGCAGTAGTTGTTCCCCTGTTCTTGCCTCAGAACCCACTTTTACGAGAAAAAAGATCCGGTGAATTGAAAGCATGCATGGTGTTAATTGAATTATATATATATATATAAATGTAGATAGTACTTACTTTGTGTGCGATTACATCCGGTGGCACTTTGCAATGTTTCATGTGGTGATTCTCAATGAAACTTTTCCAAACACTGCGTCCAATAAAATAAAACATTAATTTGGTCTTTAATAATTGTTGCAGTTAAGAGATCGAGGTATATATAGTTGCTAGAGAGACCATATTACCCTTGGATAATATCTATCATGTCTTGGTACTCTGTTTGCTCTTTTCTTAACGAGTCTAAGATTCTCAACCGACTATTGACCATATCGATGACCATCAATATCTAGTGATTGCTGCATATGTTTTATACACAAATATGATCGACATTAACTAGAGTCAACATATATGTATGTATATGGGAGATAGCTTAGCTAGTAAGCAAATAATTGAACAAATGTCCATATGATCGTCATTAATTATTTAACACTCACTTGAAGTTGTAGGGGAAGAGTATGTCCTTGTTTTGTTGGTTCACTAAGAACCTCATGAGATTTTTCTCGAGTTCAACTTTCCATTGAGGCGGGGGATTAGGGTGTTTGAATACAACATTTGGATCAACGAAATCAACATCATTATCCTTTCTCTTTCTGAGCTCTGTCATCTCATATCTGCATATATAAAAATATAGTGTGAGGATATATAATGTATATATATATACATGTAGCTTTATATATACACACTTTAATAGTAGAAAATAATCACACTTATAGACAATAGCAGCTAATGAGACTTTTGTCGAGAGAGTCCAGGTGACATAGTTGGTGTAATTCTTCAAACTCGACATATATAACGTCATCACCACGGAAGTAATGTTGGTTTCTAACTCTGACAGTAACAAAGGCCTCTCCCCGTTCACACGCCGCCATGTACCACTTGTTTAGCAGGTACATTTGCGTACCCAGTTCACCTAAGGCCTCAGGGTTGTATAGACTCTTTCCACGTTCAAATTTCTTCCAAGGATCCACTTTCGGAGCAGATGGTCCTTCAGCAAGCACTTGGGCAAGGTCCAAACCAGTTTCCTCGTAAAACTGAGCCAGCTCCTCAAAATCGACGTCTAAGTTTAAGTTCGAACCATATTGATTACGAACGACAAGAGGGGGGACTGGTTGTTGCGATTATTGTCCGAGTTGTGCAACACCTTTCCCTGGTCTAGTCTTTTTCTGCGCCGCCTCAAATGACTTGGTGAGAGAGCGGTCGTAGTCCGATTTTGGCCGGGTCTTTTGAGATTTCCTCTTTTTCTGGTCCACCTTCTTTCTTAGAAGATCTGGAGGTAGGTAGAAGTATGATTTCTCTAGGTTCTCCCTCTCTTCTCGTTGCCTTTTTACTTTTTCGAAGAAACTGTCCACATCTTTTTTACTACAACTTTTAATTCCTTTTCACTTTTCTCGAAAGATA
This sequence comes from Miscanthus floridulus, assembly GCF_019320115.1. Lineage (NCBI taxonomy): Eukaryota > Viridiplantae > Streptophyta > Magnoliopsida > Poales > Poaceae > Miscanthus > Miscanthus floridulus. Next base: position 74,776,222 of record NC_089587.1, read on the forward strand.
GTTTTTGGGGAATAACTGGATTAGATGAGGCTTTCTTCTTTACTGGCTGGTGGGACAACGACTTTGTTTGCGGGGCGGACCTCTTAGGAGCTGGCTTCCTCTTAGTCATCAAGGGAGGTGGGACAACCGTTGGAGGCGTTGGAGACCTCCTTAGAGGTGGCGGCGTTGCCACCTGATTGCCCGGAGCACTATGGTGATCTAGAGATTGAATAATTGGACTTAGGTTGGCGGAGGCCCTGCTGTGTGATTACAAAAAAGAATAATTAGGTATAAGAAATTGTTATTATTAATCATGCATGTCAATAGAAAGTTTGCGAAAAAATTGTTTCGTTCACTTTTGTCCGCACCTATTGTCTGGCAGTTGAGGAAGCGGTGGTGGACTAGAGACCCTAGGAATAATGATGTAGCGCTTGCGCCATAGTATGAATGTTTTCTCTGCTTCTCCTAGAGTCTTCTCCCCATCACCTCCTGGAATGTCAAGAGGCAGGTCACTAAAACCTTTGTTAACTCTATCAACTGAGACGCTAACATATCCAGGTGGTATTATTGCCCCATGGATTCTTGGTGTCTTGATAGGATCTAGAGGAGAAAAAACACCGAGAGCCACCATGATTGTGGCATTCTCTTTTGGAATATGTAGCTCACATGATGTAAACGGTGCAGTGATGTCATCCACGGGGAAACGTAGCATTGCGTCATCTTGATTTGGCAACTCCGTGGAAGCACAGCTGCTTTTCAACTGATCAGGGGGGCTAATATTAATGTTCATTCCTGGATCTGATGCCTGCTGAAAGGTCCTAATGGCTAGAGGGGGGGTGAATAGCCTAATAAAAATTTCTACAACAACACTTAACCAAATGGTTAGACAATTATGAGGCGAAGCGAGTGTTGTGCTAGCCTACTCAAAAATGCAAGCCACCTACCACAATTCTAGTTTAGATAGTGTCAATTCACACAAGAGCAATGACACTACCCTATGTTAGTGTGCTCTCAAAGGCTAACTAAAGAGCCACACCAACCAAGCATGCAAGCTCTCACAACTAGCTACACTAAAGAGCTTGTCAACTAGTTTGCGGTAAAGTAAAGAGAGTGATCAAGAGGGTTATACCACCGTGTAGATGAATGAACCAATCAATCACGAAGATGAATAACAATGATGACCAATCACCTCGGAATCAAATGATGAACACAATGATTTTTACCGAGGTTCACTTGCTTGCCGGCAAGCTAGTCCTCGTTGTGGCGATTCACTCACTTGGAGGTTCACGCGCTGATTGGCATCACTCGCCAAACCCTCAATAGGGTGCCGCACAACCAACATAAGATGAGGATCACACAAGCCACAAGCAATTTACTAGAGTACCTTTTGGCGCTCCGCCGGGGAAAGGTCAAGAACCCCTCACAATCACCACGATCGGAGCCGGAGCCAATCACCACCTCCACTCAACGATCCTCGCTGCTCCAAGCCGTCTAGGTGGCGGCAACCACCAAGAGTAACAAGAGAAATCCGCAGCGAAACACAATCACCAAGTGCCTCTAGATGCAATCACTCAAGCAATGCACTTGGATTCACTCCCAATCTCACTATGATGATGAATCAATGATCTAGATGAGTGGGAGGGCTTTGGCTAAGCTCACAAGTATGCTATGTCAATAGAAATGGCCAAGAGAGTGAGCTTGAGCCAGCCATGGGGCTATAAATAGAGCCCCAAACAAATAGAGCCGTTATACCCCTTCACTGGGCAAAACGCGTTCTGACCGGACGCTCCGGTCAGACTGACCGGACACTGGCTCTCAGCGTCCGGTCGCTCGATGTCAGCCACGTGTCCAGACTCAACGGTCATCAGCCTCGACCGGACGCTGCTCCTTCGAACTGACCGGACGCTGAAGCCCCTGCGTCCGGTCGTTTATAGTAAGCTCCCGAGCATGACCGGACACGTCCGAAAAAACTGACCGGACGCTGAAGCCCCAGCGTTCGGTCGTTTCCAGTAAGCTCCCCGAGGCATGTTTTTTCGACCGGACGCGTCCGGTCCACCTTGACCGGACGCAGCTAGCGTCCGGTGCTCAACCCTAGCCACTGCGCCATCTGACAGCTCGACCGGACACAGCCTTTCAGCGTCCGGTCGCTGAGTGACCCAGCGTCCGGTCAGTAGACCGACGCCAGCATCATTTCGATCAACTCCATTTCAACTCTTACTTCTTCACCCTTGCTCAAGTGTGCCAATCACCAAGAATTTTGCATCCGGCGCAATAGAAAATAGACATTTCATTTTCCCGAAAGCGTCGAATCCCGCCTCGCAAGCTCGACGGGAGGGAGAGAGGGACCCAAACCCATCTCAACCCTACAAACACCTTGTGCACATGTGGTAGCATATTTTCACAAATATTATCAAGGGTGTTAGCACTCCACTAGATCCTAAATGCATATGCAATGAATTAGAGCATCTAGTGGCACTTTGATAACCGCATTCCGATACGAGTTTCACCCCTCTTAATAGTACGGCTATCAAACCTAAATGTGATCACACTCTCTAAGTGTCTTGATCACCAAAACAAAATAGCTCCTACAAGTTATACCTTTGCCTTGAGCTTTTTGTTTTTCTCTTTCTTCTCTTCAAGTTTAAGCCCTTGATCATCTCCATGCTATCACCATTGTCATGTTATGATCTTCATTTTCTTCACCACTTGGAATGTGCTACCTATCTCATAATCACTTTGATAAACTATGTTAGCACTTAGGGTTTCATCAATTCACCAAAACCAAACTAGAGCTTTCACCTGCCTCTAGGCACTCATTGCTATTTGCACTTGCTTTATGATTTCGTCCTGCATTCTAGCTTGCATGTTTTTTTTGCGCTCCTATGCTTGAAGCAACGCCTCCCGTGACTCACGAACCAATTCCTCCAACCTGCTGATCCACGCTGCATCCTCATCCTTTCTTCTCTGCCAGCTTCTATAGGTATCTCTGTCGTCAGGGAAACCATGCTCTCAAGAAATATTCCATCCTAAACCTCTCGTTCGGCCACTGTGTTCAACGGTCTCGAGGGCATACGTCAGTTCATCCTTCTCTCTATTGGGCCTGAACGCACCAATAGTTTTAGCTTGTAGAGCATAAGATAATCTTTATGTTGCTCTTTCGAGTTTTGAGCCATGAATCAGCTTCCCAGTCTCTAGGTCCAGTCTTCCCCCATGAGCGAAAAACTAATTCTTCGCGCATTTGGGCCAATTGAGTGATTCTGGTGTGATACCCTTGGCAAGAATGTCCACTTCCATTTTTTCCCACTTGGGAATGGCAGTCGCGTAGCCACCAGATCCCATGCCATGGTGGTATACCTTCTGTCGGACATTCTCTTGGTTCCTTCTCACCCATTCCTCATCCTTTTCCGATGTCTTGTACTGTACAAAATCATTCCAGTAGGGCCTCAACTTCACGAGCGGGCCACTAGTATTGAAATTGGGCGTTACGTTTTTCTTGACGTATTTTGTGTATAGGGATTTCTTCCAAGTCTGAAATTGTGTGGCCATCTTCTTCATAGCCTAATTTCGAACTAGTTCCTTCAATTCATCACCGTTGATAGCATCATAATCATCCGCTTGCAACGTGAAATGTTGAAGAATATCATCCCAAATTAAATTCTTATCAAGATCAGAGACAAAACTAACATGAGACTCGTTGATCTTTTGCTTCCATTCACGGGCACTGATCGGAAGTCTGTCCCTTACAAGGCACCCATAGTGTTGCACGAATTTCCTTGCGTGTGGACCAAGTGGTTCGCCTGTCTCGATATTGAATTTCGATATTATGTAGCGCCCCTCCAATGGCTTTTTCGGGCCTCGAATTTTTTTGCTTTTCGCCGTTGTTGTCGTCGATCCAGAGGGCTACGTATAATAGATGATAGATATTCAAATATATATATATATATAATATTCAAATATATATATAAATATATATACCTCGCCTGTATTTTCTTGCACAATATTTTCTTGGTTATCTTCAAGAGCTAGGTATTGACTCCCGTCATCTACATCCTGCTGGACACCATCGGCAAATTGAGTGCCGGTGTTGATAATATTCATCATTTCTTCATCCATGTTGTCTCTTGGGGCAGCCATCTAGCTTTTACACCACCAGATATATCTATAAAAAATAAAAACTATATCTATAAAATGAACTCTTGCAAGACGTGCCACCTCAAGGATAGTAACATTTGTAAAAATCATTTCTGTATCTGTACTAGTGATAGAATCTAGCATAAGCCTTATTTAAGTGCCTAGCTTGTTTGAAGGGGAAATCTTAACTGACAAAGTTTAAAGGTTTCCAGAGCGTTTAACACTACTCTGCTTGCCGAGAAAGTTGCTAGTGTTGTGTCGTTGGCATTTTTCATGGCCGTGGCCATGGTCATTATGTTCTCGTCTTTTACTGCGGTAGGTAAGTAATTCATATGATATTTCCGCAAATTAACAAAAGAATATGAGTGTACACACATAACAATCGATTATCGTTTATATTTATATATATAATACGTTTGGGTATGGTGATTGACAGACTACTGCGATGATATCGGGATGTGTGAATAAATAATCACCCGTACTAGTTGACCTTGCTTACGTGATCATCTCGGCGAGTATTTCTCCACCGGACGGCACCGTACTTGGCCACGGAAGAGCTCCGATTCTACGAGGAAGGGAACACGGTCTTCCACGACCGTTGTCGCTCTCCCTCATAGAATCAAAGCTCCTCCTTGACGTCCATTACCGCTCGGCAGAGAACATGCTCGCCGAAATGAACACGGTCCGCAAGTTCAACTAGTACAGATTTTCTACAATTTTCTAACTAGTCATCATAAACTACCGCGCAAAAAGGAGGAAACGACGAGACACCGGGCGCGCCCGTGCTCCACTGAGCTCGATGGCTCAGCGCAAAATCGCATTACAAGATTGCCGGCACGAGGGCTCGGCACTTGCATCCATCCGATTACAAAAGGTTTGAGCAATTAATCCATCATAAACGGATTATATATGGTGGCGGCGGTGGCTCACATCTAAGGTGTCAAACGCGAGGTCCAGCTCCTGCAGCCAAAAAAACATGTTAGAGACTTAGACTTTACTAAAAAATCATGTTACAGAAGTATGCACCAAATTGATGAGCTAAACTGATACTAATGGAAATCAGCAGTATTGTTTATAACAACAAAATGTACAAAACAAATGCAAAAGCAAGCATCTCACTATATCTTCAAAAATGCTTCCATTATCAATGCTGCTCTCATCAGCATAGAGATTTTGTCGCAAAAAGTTTCTACCACTCAGGTTCCAATCCAAACTTCAAAGATCATGCATAGATTCTAGATTCATATAGAAGCATCTTTTTTTTATGACTTGTAGAAATTGCAAAAGCTCATGATATCAGCCATAACTCCTACCAGATCAAAGTTAGCTCCTGCCCAGATTCTAGATTCATACAAAAGCTCATTTGCAACAAGTATGTACAAATGTATAAAATCATAATTCTAATAAACATGATCATCTAGTGGAGAAGATGAGGCCCTTCTACACTTGAGAAGTCTAATCTAACTGAACCTGACGACGAAACCTAATCAGGGCATTTAGCACCTTAAATAGAACAAAGATTAGTACATAAATATAATACGTTATCCGAACAATAGCAACACACACAACTGTCATGCACAGCACTGATCATCTCGCAACATCACGCCACAGCTATGGCACATCACGCCACAGCTACGGCACATCACGCCAACCTAGCCCGGCGATCTCCATCATCGTCGGAACACCAACTACGGCATCATCAAGGGAAGTGCAGAGGAAGAGGGAGACCAGGGCCAAACCTGGAGACGTGCCGTAGCTATGGCCTACTGTGGATCTTGGAGAAGACTGCTTGGGGCGACGTGGGCCAGGGACGAGGACGACGCAAGGCGTGCGCTGGCCAGCCGGTGATAGCATGTGCGCGTGAGGCGAGGCTAGGGTGGCCTGGGGGCGGCGGCGTTGCTGGATCGATCTGGTGGAGAAGATGAGGCTTGCGGAGACAGAGAGGTTTTATAAAGGGAGACCTTTAGTCCCGGCTGTCGCTATGAACTGGGACTAAAGACCCATTAGTCCCGGGTGATGATTAGAACCAGGACTAAAGGTCTGATCTTTAGTCCCGGGTGTAGCCACGGCCCAGGAGTAAAGGTCATCTGGGCGGGCTACGAAAACGCAGCCCACCTTTAGTCCCGGGTGATGATTAGAACTAGGACTAAAGGTCTGATCTTTTGTCCCGGGTGTCTCCACGGCCCAAGAGTAAAGGTCATTTTGGCGGGCTGCGAAAACGCAGCCCACCTTTAGTCCCGGGTGTAGCCACGGCCTAGGAGTAAAAGGCATTTTAGGCCCGGGAGTAAAGGTGGTCTGCAGTTGGCTTTCTCCGGTTTCCATATGTTTTTTCCTTTTTTATATGTTTCTTTTATATAAAAATGCATAGAGTTATTAATTGCCTAATAAATAAAATATTACCAAAAAAATTATAAAAAAAATCCTAGACTTGGTTTTGCATTATTATACACAACAAAAAATTGTAACCTAAACTCTTTTGTTTTACTGTATGAATATTTGACATAGTATAAATAATAATTACAATTTGCACCATGCAAAAATATACTACTTAATTAAAATCATTAAAACTATTGCTTTTCGACAGGAAATTAGTTTTCACATCTTATTAACGTTGATCATTTGGTTTTTCATCACACATTCTCAACGGGGAATCCACCATCTAGCAGAAAATTCATTTAAACCATAGAAAATATGAAAACAGGACAAAAAAAATCTGAAGTCACAATTATTACATAATAGGTCTAATACATCACTAAATATATCAAGCGGGCACAGTAGTGAACTTCTTCTTAACGTATATCCCTTGGTTATGATCGCGTCGTAACCATGGAGTGTCCTCATCATTTAGCTGGATGCTTGGGTCTTTGTTCACTGTGAAGGGTGGAATTCGGTCATCCTTTTCATAATCTTCTGATATGTCTGACTTGTCTTCAATTCCGACAATGTTTTTTTTCCCTGAAAGAACTATGTGGCGCTTTGGCTCATAGATTGGGTCGTTGTTGTTTTTCCCTCTCTTCGGTTTTGTAGACATGTCCTTGACATAAAACACCTGATTCACATCCTTGGCAAGGACGAATGGTTTGTCTTTGTACCCAATATTGTTGAGGTCCACGGTTGTCATTCCATACTGGTTGTCGACTGCTACCCCGCCTCGAGTCGCCTTTACCCATTGGCACTTGAACAAAGGTACCTTAAAAGTAGCTACATAGTTTAGTTCACATATCTCCTCTATGCGGCCATAATATGTTTGCTTATTTCCATTAGGGTCGGTGGCATCTATGCGGACACCACTGTTTTGGTTGGTGCTCCTTTTATCTTGGGCTACTATGTAAAATATATTCCCATTTATCTCGTACCCTTTGTATGTAAGGATATGCCATGATGGCTGCCTAGCCAACAAATACAGTTGCTCATCAATACTCTCATCACCCTGACATTCTTTTCGCAACCAGTCGCTGAAAGTTTCCATGTGCTGACGCGTAATCCAAGCTTCAGACTTCCCTGGAAACTCAGATCGGGAGCAACTTTTTATGTGTCTTGATATACGGATCCACCAAGGAGGAGTTTTGCAGAACTGTGTGGTGTGCTTTATTAAAATAATTGTCCTACGTACCAATATATGTTTTCTTCCCTAGTGTCCCCTTTCCACTTAGTCTCCCCTCATGTCGCGATTCAGGAACCCCAACCGGGTCAAGGTCAGAAATAAAGTCAACACAAAACTCAATGACCTCCTCTGTTCCATAGCCCTTGGCAATGCTTCCTTCTAGCCAAGCATGATTGTGAACATATTTCTTTAGGACTCCTATGAACCTCTCAAAGAGGAACATGTTGTGCAGGAACACAGGACCGAGAATGCTAATCTCCTTGACCAGGTGAACTAGGAGGTGTGTCATGATATTAAAGAAGGAAGGAGGGAACACTAACTCAAAGCTGACAAGACATTGAACCACATCATTCTGTAGTTTAGCTAGATCCATTGGATCGATTGCCTTATGAGAAATTGCATTGAGGAATACACATAGCTTCACGGTGGCTAGACGTACATTTGGAGGTAGAATTCCTCTTAATGCAACTAAAAGCAATTGTGTCATGAGCACGTGGCAGTCATGGGACTTTAAGTTTAGGAATTTCTTCTCTGGCATATTTATTATATCCTTTATATTCAAGGAGAATCCAGATGGTACCTTGATGCTTGCTAGGCATTCAAACATGCTTTCCTTCTCTTCTTTGCTAAGAGTGTAGCTGGCAAGACTTAAGTAATGGTGTCCATCATCTGTCTTCTCTAGATGTAGGTTGTCTCGTTCTTTCAAACATCGTAGGTCCTGTCATGCTTCAAGTGTGTCCTTAGGCTTCCCATACACACCCATGAAGCCTAGCAGGTTCACACAAAGATTCTTCGTCAGGTCCATCACGTCGATTGCGCTACGGACCTCTAGGACTTGCCAATAGGGTAGCTCCAAAAATATGGACTTCTTCTTCCACATGGGTGCGTGACCGTCGGCGTCGTTCGGAACAGGTTCGCTGCCATGTGCCTTTCCAAATACTATTTTCACATCCTTGACCATATTGAGTACATCCTCACCAGTTCGGTTGCCCGGCTTAGACTGGTGGTCTGCCTTACCTTTAAAATGCTTGCCTTTCTTTCTTAGGGGGTGATTTGCAGGAAGAAATCAACGATGGCCAAGGTACACGACCTTTCGATATTTTTTCAATAATATACCTTTAATGTCATCGAAACAGTGTGTGCATGTATTATATCCCTTGTTTGATTGTCTTGAAAGATTACTTAGAGCAGGCCAATCATTGATTATTACGAACAACAATGCTTGTAGGTCAAAGTGCTCCTATTTGTGCTCATCCCACACACGTACACCTGGTCTGTTCCACAAAAGTAGAAGTTCTTCAACTAGTGGCCTCAGGTACACATCGATGTCGTTGCCAGGTTGCCTTGGACCTTGGATGAGCACTGGCATCATAATAAACTTACGCTTCATGCATAACCAAGGAGGTAGGTTATAGATACATAGAGTAACAGGCCAAGTGCTATGACTACTGCTCTGCTCCCCGAAAGGATTTATACCATCCGTACTTAAAGCAAACCTTAAGTTTCGTGCGTCATTTGCAAACTCTGGGAATTCTCTATCGATTGCTCTCCACTGGGACCCATCAGCAGGGTGTCTCAACATATTGTCTACCTTACGGTCTTCTTTGTGCCATCGCAATAACTTTGCATGGTCTTTGTTTCTGAACAGCCGTTTCAAGCGTGGTATTATTGGAGCATACCACATAATCTTGGCAGGGATTTTCTTCGTGGGACATTCGCCCTCAATGTCACCAGGGTCATCTCGCCTAATCTTATACCGCGATGCATGACATACCGGGCATGCATCTAACTTCTCGTACTCCTCACCATGGTAGAGGATGCAGTCATTAGAACATGCATGTATCTTCTGGATTTCTAATCCCAAAGGGTAGACTACCTGTTTTGCTTCATACGTAGTGACGGGCAATTCATTATCCTTTGGAAGCATCTTCTTTTGGATTTTCAGTAACTCCCCAAATCCCTTGTCAGATACACCATTCTTTGCCTTCTATTGCAGCAATTCTAGTGTGGTACCCAACTTTTTCTGTCCTGCATCACAAGTTGGGTATAGCAATTTCTTGTGATCCTCTAGCACGCGCTCGAACTTGATCTTCTCCTTTTTACTTTCGCATTCTCTTTATGTGTCACGAATGGCCTGACCAAGATCATCAGCGGGCTCATCTTCTGCCACTACCTTTTCTTCAGCTTCCCCCATTGCAGTATCATTGAAGGCACCATATTCAGCAATAATGTCATCATCATCCCATTGTTCTTCTTCACATTCTTCCATTACAACCCCGGTTTCTTCGTGCTTCGTCCAACAAATATAGTTTGGCATGAAACCCGACTTCAACAAGTGTGAATGAAGACTCCTTGAGCTAGCATATTCCTTCAAATTCTTACATATGACACATGGGCAGCACATGAAACCATCGTGTTTGTTTGCCTTGGCCACACGTAAGAAAGAATGTACGCCCTAAATGAACTCTTGGGAGCGGCGATCAGTATTGTACATCCAATGCCGGCTCATCTGCATTACATGACAAACATACCATATTAAAACCTAGAACATAATCAGTTAATTATACGACATGCATGCCACCACACAAGGTATTAATTTATAAAAGTCTCGCTACAATGTAGATAATCCCAACTACCCCTAAAAAACTAAAGCTAAAATGCACTTCAGCAGCATAAGGATTTCGCGACCAATCCCAACTAAAACAGACAGATCATACGTTTGTTCAACATCTATGGGCTTCTTCCGTAGGATCACTATCTCATCAGCCGCCGTAGCCGCCTGTGCAAGAGAGTTTTGCACGTGTTCAACATACTCTTCCTCACAGTACCAGCCTGAACATCCAGTGCCATCCCACTAAAATTAAAACAAAAAATTAGAACTTTAATCACAATCATCATAAAAATAAGTATAAATTAACCATAATTATCAAATGCGACAAAATAACTCACATTACGATCCGGACACTTGTAGAAGATACGGCCCTTGTTGGGACACTCCTTCCTCACCCGATACTCCATCACAATCTTCTCCTCACACTTGCCGCATGCAATAAGAGGAAGGTCCAGCCTCAGTCGCTTTGGAACCCGATAAGAGGCCGAGGACCCGAAAGCAGTTGCCATCTACTCTCTATACTCATTTTTAATATAATATAAATTTTTCATTTTATAAACAAATAAAATTAAAAAAACTCTAAAATTCTCTATACCTCCAAACCATGAAGTGTGCTATGCATGCTAGAATTGAAAACTCAATACTAGTTTTGAATAACTACTTTAACCTTCCTTCATCCAAATACGCAAACTTTAAAGTGATTTTGAGCATAATTGGCTTACAAATAAAAAAATCTAACATAAAAAACCACATATATATCTAGTCCACAAAATAAAATAAGCTACTGATGAAATATAAGAGTATAAAGTTGGTAACCTTCATAACCGAAGAATCGATGGAGGAATGGAAGAAATCTTGTGATACACCGGTGATGAGGAAGAAGAGAGGCTGGCGATGAATCAAGAACACTAAGCTCGAAGTGGCTCGGGCTCGGGGAGAAACAAGGGCTATATAGAAGGGGGCCTTTAGTCCCGGTTGGAGACAGAAACCGGGACTAAAGGTCCCTTCCTAGTCCCAGACAGAGCCTCCAGCCGGGAGTAGACTTTTACTTCCGATTGGAGGGACCAACCGAGAGTAAAAGTTAACCTTTAGTCCTGGTTGGTAGCTTCAACCGAGATTAAAGGTCCCCTGCAGCAAAAGCTTGTCGCGGTAGCCGTTGGGCAGGGTCCTTTAATCCCGGTTGGAGCTACAAACCAGGACTAAAGGTATCTCTAGTTCCGGACGTGAAAAATACCGAGACTAAAGCCAAATTTCGAGGTGGAATCAAATGTCGTTTCTCTACTTGTGGGTACTCTGTCAGAAAATAACAAAGAAAGTGAGAAGTGTGTATTGCTTTAAATTTGCTTAAAACCAAGAAGTGCAGGATTTATGAAGTTTTACCTGAGTCTAAATTGTTGTACAAAACTCGTCCGCCCGGGAAAAGATTACGCATGGCCCGGGAAAAGATTACGCATGGATATTGGTATGGTATTAAGAAACGTCAGCCTTGAGCAACCAAGAAATTTGACAAACGCTGGCTGACTGACTGGCAGTCCAGATCCAAAGTGTTGCAACCAAGGCCAGGAGCAACAGCCACCTAATAACCTTGCCCTTTTAATCCTCCGTCGAGTATTGATGTCAAATGCTGCGTCGAGTATTGATGTCAAATGGTCAAGCATTAGCACATGCCCTTTCATCAGCTGTACTGCTGTACACAACTACAGGTCTGCACAGTTTTTGTACAGCCGTTCAGGGTGGTGGGGGAGTAATGTGGTCCTCAACAGGCAACACTGCGCCTCTGTTCAAGGCACGCAAATAGCAGGCTTGGGGAAGCAGGCTGTCCCGGCCTCAAAACACAAGATTTCACGCATCAATCAATATTCATTCATTCATGCACTTAATCTTCATAGATTTGTTAGATTGATCTCCACCCGGCTCAGTCCAACAACTGAGTCGGACCCTGACTCGCGCCCTGATCGGGGGCGCCCAGACGTTCTTCTGGCTGGTGGGCCCCCGTCGCGCAGCGCTATGAATAGGAGGTGGGGGCTGGGGCTCGAGACACGAGGTTCACCGCGGCCGCCAGTTCCCACCGACATCCTAACCCTAGTCTGATCGAGAGGGCGTGCTGTCACCGACGGAATGCTCCACCGCTTTCGCCGCCGCCACTGGACCGCACCTTCGCCACTACATTCGCCACCGCCCTCACCACTGGATCTATGCCGCCGGGACGAGCACCTCAACACCTTCATCGAAGCAACTCACCCCGGCGTCGACTTCGCCACCGACTCCATGGCATCCTGCTCTGCCAAGCCTACGGATGGACGGTAACATGTCCTTTTCCCCATCTCTTCTCTCCCTCTCTTCTCCAATACTTGTTCTAGGTGATTTTATCACAAATGCAAGTTTACACCCGCTAGATTTGCAGCTAAGTGATCATAATCTACTATCAGTGGTATCAGAGCCAGGTTTCTCCTAGTGTGTAGATCGAGTCTGGGGTAGAAACTAAAAAGAAATTAGAAGGAGATGAAAGATTTCCAAGTTTTCCCAAACCCTAACCCTAGATCATAAGAACGGAGAGGAGGAAGGGACCTACTTGGGTTCTTTCCCCGCCGTCGCGCGGGAAGAAAGGGCCAACCGAGCTGCCGGCTAGCCAGCACTCCGCCGCGCCGTGTGCATAGGCGCGCGGGTTCAAGGCGCCGACGCGAGGCCACTCGACGGCGGCGCGCTCTACCAATCGGGGGTGCGCGCTCCACTGAGGGGGGCCCGCAGCGACACCGTATCCTCCTCTAACTACCACACGCGGGCGTTGCTCTGTCGTCTTCGGGCGCCGTCGGTGAGAGAGGGTCGAAGGGGAGAAAGAGGAACGAGGCTAGGGTTGGGGGAGGCCGCCCGGGAAGGGGGCATTTTTTGTTCTCCCGATCGGTGTGCACGGCCATCGGATCGTGATCGACGACCGGCAGAGCTCGGTCCACCTTTAGGCCCAGGCGGGAAGGAGAATTCCCAGCCTAGGCCCAGGTTGCGGCCTAGGCGCGGGGGAGCGGGTGCTCGTGCCGCGCGAAGCAGGCCGCTAGGCCGAGATTCGCCGCTGGGCCATAGTGTTTCGCTGGGCCGCGCACTGGTGTTGCGGAATGGGCCGCGGACTATGTTCCCCATGCTAGGCCAAATGAACAGTAAACATTGATTTTAAGTTTTATCCTTTTTAGAAGCACATGTTGATGAATTTGTTTTGATGTTTCATCTCTACTCAAATTTGAACCAACGGGATAATTTGTTTAGAGAGTAGATAAGTACACATTGATGCTTCTGAATAAGCATTATTTCAAGATTTTTTTTCAATTTTCGCTGCAAAGAAGGTGATGATTATCTTCTAATTAAATTCGAACCAACGGGAGGATTTAATTTGAAGAGCAGTTATATTTATTCAGTAAATTATGATTATATTTATCCTCAAAATAAATTGGAACCAACGGGAAAATTTAAATTGGAGGAGTAGTCCAATTTGTTTTAAGTTAAATTATGATATTATTATTTTCTGACCAACGTCGATGATAACAATATTGTAAGTTGATTAATGAGTTTTTCCATGCATTAATTCCATTTATGTCCAATGGTGATATATAATTAATGTAGAAGAATATTGTATTTATGATATTGCTATTTTTTTAGCAAAGTTGGTGATAGCAATATTATAAGTTTTTATTTATGAGTTTGAGTTTGAAGTTTAAATCTCTCATAAATTTTACACCAACGTGGTCAATTTTTCAGAGTCGATAAGGACCAAGAAATCCTTCTGAACTAATAGAATGTATTTTATTCTCATGTTTGCACTGCAATAATGTTGATTATCTTCTAATTAAATTCGAATCAACGAAAGAATTTAATTTTGAAGAGTAGTTTTATGTCTTTCAAGTTAATTTATGAGTTTTATGTATTAATTCTATTTTCTGCCCAACGATGATGTAGAATTGATGCAAAAGCACCTTGTATGTTTTAATTTTAACCGACGAGATCACTCAGCTGCATGCCAACAGGCTGCAATGCTGGGCTATGTGAATGAAAAGGCTTGAGTTAAGCCAATTTTGGACTGTTTTTTTGTTAGTTTATTAATTTTCTGATTAAATTGGAACTAACGGAAAGATTTAATTAAAAAATAAAGTGTAAGTGAATATTTTAGTCGTCATGACTAAGTTTTCGTTACAGTAAATAGTATATGTTTTTTCCATCATTATGATAAGAGTTGCAATAAGTAACATACATGTCTAATTTGACCAACATTGGATTAAGCAAGCGTGTCTGTATATAGATTTATCCCACACTGCGAGAAGTTAGGGCAGCTCTTATGCTGTAACACTCTCGGTATTACACTGTAAATCTTTTGCTAAAACATGTCATGAGCATCATGGTTGTGTATTAATGCATGTGATATAGCATGTAAATCAATTTCTGTAACTTAAAATGATCATCAGAAACGCAAAACGAAAGCTACATTTCATAGTCAAGTTATATCACTTAGGGTTTTAAATTAATTTTTATTAAGCGAAAACACTATAGAATGTATATACGGAATTTTAGTAGAATTAGAAGTATGAACCTTGTAGATGGTGATGAAATACCTGCGGTCGATAAATAAATTCACTAGCTAGCATACTTAATAGCTTGGAAATCGAATTTGACGAGAACCCGATCAAGACTTAGTCGATTTCGTAAGTTTGAAAAGGGTTTGACGAAGCCATGTTTAATAATTTTTGTAGGAGAATGGGGTTAAGTAGTGGGGTGGTTTTAGGGCTGGTTTTAATAGCTCAATATGCCCTCTTATGAATGGAATAGGTGGTTTAACAACTGAAGCATCGAATTATGTTTTTGGGACACTTTAAAAATCATGCGTGGCACGTTCCCGGCCAATTTCAACGTCTAGACGCGGTCACCATGCCTCGGCAATCGACGCTGCTGCGTCAGCCACCCGGTGCACGTGCGCACGCACCACTGCACTAGCCTGGCCGCTCTGCCCCATGGTGTCCTTGTCGTTGCCGTCGTGGGCCAGTCGCTCTGGCCGGTCCATTGCCGCCTAGATAGCCCATCTCACGTTGTCACCGCCACACCATGGACCGTCGTCGTCCTGTCACCATCGCGCCACAGCACGCGCATGTTTCTCTACGCTGCGTCATCATGTCAGGCGCACAGCGCGCATAGGCGCGTGGCACCCCCATGTGCTGCTGCTCTGCCTAGCGTTCGCGTCCCGCCAAGGCGACATAGCGCCCTGCTGGCCTCGCACTGTGCCGCATGTGGAGCTGTCGTCCTCTAGCCTTGTCCTCGTGTGTTAAATGGCTTCACAACGCGTCGTGCCATCTCATCCCTACATCTCTCGTGCCATCTCTCGCGCGCACTGCTGCGGCCGCCTAGGACGGCAGGTGAGACCGAGCTGCGCCTGAGTCAAATTCACCACGCGTGGTCACTACCAGAGCAATTACTCATGCCAGGCACTGGTGTTGGAGCCCTGCTACCGCCCCAGTCACCTCCGACCTTCAATTGAGCCTGGCCATACTTCAATTGGCCATTTCCCCCTCTGTCGTGCCATTAAGGCCGGAACCGGCCGCGACTGTGGACAGCTACCCGCCGCACCACCTCTCGCCAATTCGCCTCCACCACGAGTTTTACCTTGATCCCCTCCATCCCGTGCGCACCCCCACTTCCACCGCCACTGCTGTAACACCCTTGGTGTTACACTGTACAATCTTTTGCTAAAACACTGCATGTGCATCATGTTTATGTGATAGTGTATGAAATATACTGTGTAAATCAATTTCTGTGACTCAAAATATTCATTAGAAACGTGAAACGAATGTTATATTTCATGACGCGTTATGTCACTTAGGTTTCTAAATGAATTTTTATTAAACGAGAATGCTATAGAACGCATAAATGAAACTTTAATAAAGTTTGTAGTACAAACTTCATAGGTGGCAGTGAAATACTTGCGGTCGAGAACGGGGTTCGCTAGATAGCTTACTTAATAGCTTGAAAATCACATTCGACGCGAAACTATTTAAGACAGCCGAAATTCCTTAGTCGAACAACGCTTTGACAAAGCTAGGTTTGGGAATTTTTGTAGGCGAATTGAATTGAGAAGCAGTGTAATTTCATGGTTGGTTTTAGTAGTTTGACATACCATCTCGAGCATTAAATAGTTGGTTTAGCAATGGGATCATTGAGTTGGATTTTTGAGCAGCTTTTAAAAAAACATGCATGGCACGTTACCGACGGCTGCTGCATTTAGACGTGGTCATCCTTTGCCTCGGCTTGGCGTGCTGCGCTAGTTCGCCAACATGCACGCTCACGCACACCGCACGTGTGCCACCGCACTGGCCGGGCATGCCGCTGGCTCCGCGATGTGGTCCACTGCCCCTGTTGCCGTGCCCCGGTGCGCGCTCACGCTCCCGCTCACGCACACACATGCACCACGCCAGCGGACTTGGCCACTCTGCCATTGCCGTTGTGTCGAGCTGTGTCACCGGTCGTGCTACGCTCCGACCGCCGCTCGCCCGGTTACTGCTGTCACTGACCCTTCATTGCTGCACGTGCATGGGGCTTGCCCCGCCTGCCTTCGCCATCACATCCGTGTTCGTGCGTTGCCATGCTACTGCCTCCTTGGACCGGTGCCAGCCACTGCGGCGCGTAGTGCCGAGCCACCATCGTCCTACGTGTTGTGGCGCTACGATCACACGTCGTCGTGCCGGCCTGATACGCGCATGGATCCATCACCCGTCGCGCTACCGTCCTTTTCCATTTTGTGATCGCGCCACGCCAAGCTCCCTATCCCGTCGCATTGAATCGCGTCGGCCGAGCCGCGCCAAGGCAAAACCCGCAGAGCTTGGCCCTGTCCTCGTAATTGCGCGCATCTGGAGCTTTGGTTTGGAGTCTAGCGTTGTGCCAAGACTACCACTGTTGTGGTCGTATGATGTTGGGGCATCAATTTGAGTTTTCCCCTCGCCGGCCACCGTAAGACCGAGTCGAATCGTCCATCCAATTAGCCTTGCGTAGTCCACCTCCTTCCAATTAACTGTACACCCAACTAGCCCTATTAGTTAGCCAGCGATTGGAGTCGTCCCGGTGAGCTTCCATCCTATAGTGAGGTAATGTGTGGCATTCTCCTCACAGCAGTCTGCCATGGCCATCGAGGTGGGTGCTCGGCTAGCGCGTCGCTCTGTGCTCCGTTGTTTCAATTGAGCGCTGCCTTTGCATTGTGTTGACTTGGTTGCCTTACCCATGTAACAGTTTTGCCGGTAGAGCAGCAGGTCATCGGGGACGCCATCGTCATGCTTGCCATGAACCAGAACGACCTCACGCTCATGGCCAACCACCCTGCCGAGCCCCGCGACTTCGTCCATGTTGTCCTTCGCGTATCTGGTGAGGCACCTTCGCTCCTAGGGTAGCGGTAGAGGCGTTGGGATAGGTTAATTCTCTGGCGTCGGTGTCACCATGGCCAAACCCCATCGTGGTGCATGGCCACGCCTCTATGCGGCACCATTCGTGGTGTTTATTACCTCTATCGAATGCGCTTATGATGAGGGATGTCTCGATGGTGAGTATTGCTGCCAAGGGGGTCTGTGCTCACCGGCGTTGGCCGGAGATGCCGTGGCCTCTGTTAAGTTCCGGCCAGGGACCTTGAAACGAGAATTCATAGTGAACCGGGGGTTAAGTGCGAGCGTCAAAGAGAGTGAAATAGTGAAAAGGACTACGGGTTCATTTAGTTGAAAGCCAGGGTCTCTTTTGCATAATCTTCGATGCGCGCGTGGGTCTCCCCGCATTAGGCCACTATCGCGCATGGGCCGAGCAGTGTGGGCCGTGCCGGTGTGCTGCGCATGCACGTGCGGGGCGCTGGAGTGGGCTGAGCCGCTCGCTCATGCGCCGCGTTGAGGAAATCAGTTTTTCATTTTCTAGTGACTTAACCAATATTTATTCAATTTAGTTTTGAGGTAAACTTTGAAAAAATGATAGTAAATGTTGTAGGTTTCTAAAAATAGTGAAACAAAATTTGTTAGGTTCACAAAAATGCTATCTATCTATTGGTGTAGTTAGTTTATTGTTAGCTATGATAGTGATAGATTCATAAATTCAATTTAGAAAGCTTAGAGTTATGTAGCTCAATGTTTGTAGCAATTTTTGTGGCAAATCGGTGATAGCTTTAGCCATGAAACTTTTACAGTAGTCTCATTAGATTATTGTGTGCTCACTGTAATTTTTGTAGCACTAGGGTAGGAGGATAAATATAGTAGCTAGTACTCCCTGTTTAATCATATATAGAATAAATCAGCATTAATAGTAAGAATACCTTTAGTGCTAAGATAATATATGTTATGCTCCATACTTGTTAGTGGTAGCAGTAGGTAACTTAGCACCTTAGTCGGTAGAGCTAGTTTAGTAGCTTGACAAATGTATTCTTATTTTAAGAGTAGCTGTTGTCGTATTACTAAGTGTTGCATCATCATTTCATGCATATAGATCATGAGTTGGTAGAGTTCGTGCCTGCAGACGAATAGGACTATGGGGAGGTCATTGAGGAGTACGAGGAGGAGATCCTCATGCAGAAGGGAGCCCCAAAGCCTTTTCGTGCTGACTTTGTTGACCCACCGCCTGCCCAAGGCAAGCCCCAATGCATAACCTGTATTTTTAATGATCACTGAATATATATATGATGTGCATTTATGTTACAAGCATTTTATGGAAACTATATGCATAAATATATCTACCTATGAGTCCTACTAGTATAGATCAGGTAACTGCTATGCTCAGGATTTTGGTAGAGTGAGTAACCTGCCATTACTCACAATAGGTGATAATTATGATCACTCATGATAAAATGGTGGAAAGGAAAAATGGTGACCGGGCAGGGATATGGTTTGGGTACTGGTGGGTGTAAAAGGTTGTGTCCTGCAGCCAACAGGGCATAGCTTGGTTACACTTTTTCCTATCTGTGTCAGTTAAGGACCGGCTGTTGCATTGGACGCTAGGCAAGTCGCAGACTTATTATCCCAAGCACATACTTGGGTATGGGCATAGGGAAGACATGTTGCTCACTTGTCGTGGGTTTCGGCTCTTTCTGGACCAACTGATTAGAGGCGGGGATGGTGGAGGTCCTTGCACCACACTGAGTCTAGGACTCAGGAGCGGGGGCTTAGAGTCCAAGTTTGGACGGGGACCTGGACCCCGAGATAGGAGGGTGATGAGTTGGTCCTGCTTGTGCTTGGGGTACAAGTAGGGCGTGTATTTTTGGGGTACCCAGCTAGGGGTATTGATTCACGAATCGTCAGGAAATCTGGTATGGCTTGTCTAAACTCTAGCATCGTAGTAAGAACTAAAAGATAAAAGATGAAGAAATAGAACTGATTGCTCAACTCTTGCTTGAAAGTAGAACAGATGCTTACATAGAATGACAAGATAATCAATTAATCATGGCTACTAATAATTACATAAAAAAGGACTCACTATTAGTATTGCTTTCTCCAAAAAGGAAACCAGCAAACCATAAAGCTTTGCATATCCCTTGGAGTCAGAAAATTATTCCCACTAGTCGAATAAATCTTGCGAGTATATTGTGTACTCAGGGTTTATTTACCCCTGTTGTAGATAATGCTTGAGGAGTATCGTTGTGTGAAGGATTCTTCTGGTGGGCACAGACAGATCCTTGTTCATTATTGATAGATGTTTATTTTAATTCCGCTGTTTAATATTCTGCGCTCTAACTTTGAAAATGTAATAATGTAATTTTTAAGAACTCTGGATGTATGAAATGGATTAAGTATTGTAACTCGTTCTCATTATTGGATCCTGCGGGAAAACGTGGATTATTTGGGCTCTCCCTTGGGGTCCCGACGGAATCCGTCCGATGTAGCTTGCTTTCGGGGTGCTTAGTGTCTAATGAAAGACGAGCGCCTCCGAAGGTGTGTTATTTTGGGCGGTCCTACTATAGTTGGTACCAGAGCCAATAATGAGTCTATGAGTTTCCTCACTCTTTTTCAAAATCTAAAATTTGACCAACAAAAGTTTTGCGAAAAGTAGGATACGATAAAATTATTTAAATAAGTATAAGCCCTAACAATATGGTCTATCTAGGATAGCGGCACTGATTTTATCTAATCAGTTTTCTGTAGGTACGCTGACTTACGCTGCGTAAGAATCGTTAGCAAAGCGAAAAGTGAGTGTGCAATGTGCCGAAAGTTTTGCGAATTGCCGCTATATTCTGGCTTGAGTGAGCGTACAGGCCGATGCATGCATCATGATAAGGAAATCTTACTTAAACTAAATTTCCCCTACACGTATAATTTGGATTAGTAAATTGATAGGATAACTAAAAGAATGCTTCAATAAATATCTAATCATTTCTTTAGTCTCTTATTCTTAATCTGGAGGGTTGTCCTAAATGGTTTGTTCCTATCTATTACAGATGAACCTGAGGTCCGGTCGTGGGAGCACCAGTGCTAGAGCGGGCCACGGTCTTGGTGAAGGCCAAGGTGAAAGTGGTTGGGGCAATGGGAACGGCAACGGGGAGAGTCATGAGGCTCCACTTCTGGCTCCTCCGCCATTGCCACCTCCGATGACTCATGTGGAGATGATGCGGAGATATTGGCTGCTCGTCGCGAGTCAGCCCATGCCATGGAGCTGCTGGCACAGGCTATCGGTGGCTTCGCCCGGGGAGGCCACAGAGGTAATGGTGGGAACGGGGGTGGTGCCCATGGTCCTAAGGGACCCTGCTCTTATTAGGATTTCTGAAAGACCCACCCACCCACGTTCATGCCGACAGGTGAGCCTTTGGATGCGGAGCATTGGCTAAGCATTTTGGAGCAAAAGTTTCTGCTGCTCACAGTAACTGAGGAGCAGAAGGTGCGCTTTGCAGCGCAACAGCTATTGGGATTTGCTAGTGCATGGTGGGACACATTCAATGCCATGTAGCCTACGGATCACCAGGTGACCTGGCAGGAGTTCACTGCGGCCTTTAGAGAGTATTATATTCCTGTTGGTGTTCTAAACAGGAAGTTGACAGAGTTTCTGGACCTTCGGCAAGGAAGCATGTCCGTGATGGACTATGTCAACAAGTTCAACCACTTGTCGCAGTATGCTAGGACTCATGTTGATAAAGATGAGAAGAAGAGAGACCGTTTCTATCGCGGCCTCTCTTGTATCTTGTAGAAATTATATACAGGAAATTATCAGACCTTTGGGGTGATGATGAACGCTGCTATTGCCATGGAGGGGTTGCAGCGTGACTCTCAGGTAGAATGGAAGCGCAAGCGGGTGGCTACTAGGTCTTCTAGCCACCCCTAGGCATAGAAAGTATAGGTTGTTAGGCCGGTGCCCTATCAATCTTTGGGTGGGCATTCGTTTCGACATCCTCAGCAGACTTTTCAGGCACCTTCCACTCAGTATCGTGCACCTACCCAGCAGGTGCAACATCAACAGCCCTAGGGACAACAGGTCCCACCTTGTCAAGGACTAGGGAACAAGCTTGGTGCTTGTTTCAAGTGTGGCAAGGAAGGCCACTATGTCCGAAAGTGTTCACAAAACTAGCCTACCTAGTCTGCTCAGCCCTCAGCTAACTCTCACCTGATCAAGCGGATAGTTATTAAGAAGAAAGTGTCAGTGAGCCGATCTGGACAGGTTAATTTCACGAAGGTCGATGAAATATTGCAAAAATAAAACCGGTGATGGCTGGTATGTTCACCATTGATTCCCATCTAGCTTTTGTGTTGTTTGATTCTGGTACATCACATTCATTCATGAGCATAGAATTTGCACACCGACACAATATACCTCTTATGGCTATACCTTTTACCTATAGAATCAGTACTCCGGGTGCGCAGCTGTGCGTTAATACTCGGACGGACATGGTGGGCTTAGTATTAGCCACTCATACTTACTGTCTCCTGTTTATGGTGCTGCCTGGGCAAGGCATTGATGCAATTCTAGGAATGAACTGGTTACGGGTATATGGGATAGTCTTGGATCTGAAGCAGAGAGTTGTTGAGTTACGGCTTCCTTCTTCTGAGGATAGGATGTCTCTTCTTATGCCCTCAGATCCAGCCTTACCTATTGCTGCTCATGCTGAAGCTTCTCCTGATCTTGCCTCTATTCCCATGGTCTGCGAGTTCCCGAATGTCTTTCCTAAAGATCAACCTGGGTTGCCACTAGATAGAGATGTGGAATTCTCCATTAAATTAGAGCCTGGCACTGCTCCTATCTCTCGACGCCCGAACCGCATGACCCCGAAGAAATTGGCTAAAATAAAGAAACTGTTAGAAGAGTTATTGAAAAAGGGATTCATCTATCCTAGCTCTTCACCATGGGGTTGTCCAGACATTTTTGTGAAGAAGGATGGCACTCTATGGATGTGTGTGGATTACCGCCCTCTCAACGCGGTAACCATTAAGAACAAGTATCCTTTACCTCATAATGATACTTTGTTCGATCAACTAGCTGGTGTCAAAGTGTTCTCCAAGATTGATCTTCGTTCAGACTATCATCAAATCAAGATTAGACCACAAGATATACCAAAGACAACTTTTTCTACTAGGTATGGGCTGTATGAATACCTAGTCACGTCTTTTGGTCTCACCAACGCTCCTGCATTCTTCATGTATCTCATGAATTCAGTCTTTATGCCGGAGCTAGACAAGTTTGTAGTGGTATTCATTAATAATATCTTGATATATTCCAAGAACAAGGAAGAGCATGCCCAACATCTTCGGATAGTACTAACTCGCTTGAGGGAACACCTGTTGTATGCTAAATTCAGCAAGTGTGAGTTTTGGTTGGATCAAGTGCAGTTTTTGGGGCATGTTTTGACACCTGACGGTATCTCTATAGACCCCAACAAGGTGCAAGATGTGCTAAATTGGAAGTCTCCCAAGTCAGTGCACTAGATTCATCAGTTCCTTGGTCTAGCTGAATACTATCGGCGTTTCATTCCAGACTTCTCCAAGATAGCTCAGCTAATGACCAAGCTGCTCCAAAAAGAAGCCAAGTTTGTTTGGAGTCCAGCCTATGAAGAAGCCTTCCAAGCTTTGAAGAAATTTCTTACCACTGCTCCTGTCCTGGCCCAACCAGATATTGACAGACCTTTTGATGTATATTATGATGCCTCGAAGACGGGGTTGGGATGTGTGCTTATGCAGGAGGGGCGTGTGATAGCTTATGCTTCATGCCAATTGAAAAAGCATGAAGTGAATTACCTCATCCATGATTTAGAGCTGGTTGTTGTGGTCCACGCTCTAAAAATTTGGAGGCGTTATTTGTTGGGCAACAAAGTACACATTTTTATAGATCATAAGAGCCTCAAGTATATCTTCACTCAGTCTGAGCTGAACATGAGGCAAAGGAGATGGTTGGAATTGATCAAGGATTATAACTTGGAGGTACATTATCACCCCAGAAAGGCCAACGTGGTGGCTGATGCATTGAGCCAGAAGTCATATCAGGTTGAAAGAGCACCTTTGTCTCTCAACCATGCTGAGGTGCTAGCTCACATTGCCTTAGTCTCAGGCTTACTTGAGCAGATTATTATGGAGCAAAGGAAAGATACTTTAGAAATTCCTCACATCAAGAAATTAATTGCCGAAGGGCGTAGTCCTCAATTTAGTATTAATGAGCAATGTGTAGTGAGGTACAAGGATAGATTGGTGGTTCCTTCAAATGAGGAGGTTAGAAGGAAGATTTTAAATGAAGCTCATCATTCAAAGTTGTCTATCCATCCTGGCAGTAATAAGATGTACCATGATTTGCGCCACTTATATTGGTGGTCCAATATGAAACAGGATATCACCCAGTACGTCGTGGAGTGCGACACTTGTGGGAGAGTTAAGGTAGACCACATGCATACCCCGGAATATTTGTAGCCCTTGCCCATTCCTGTTTAGAAATGGGAAGATGTTTCCATGGATTTCATTGTGGGTTTACCCCACACATTCAAGGGCTATAACTCTATTTGGGTCATTGTGGATCGCCTTACCAAGTAGGCTCATTTTCTCCTAGTTGATTCCAGATATCTAGCTAGGAAGTATGCCAAGCTGTACTTTGATTGGATTGTGACCCTATATGGAGTTCCTCTCACTATCGTCTCTGATAGAGGGTTCGTCTTTGTCTCCTGCTTTTGGGAGCAACTCCAGGAGTGTCTTGGTACTAGCCTCCTCCGAAGTTTAGCCTATCATCCACAGACTGACGACCAAATAGAAAGGGTAAATTAGGTACTTGAGGACATGTTGAGAGCTTGTGCTATTTCTTTTCCTGAGAAGTGGGATGAATGCCTGAAGTTAGCTGAGTTTTCTTACAACAATAGCTATCAAGAAAGTATTCGCATGGCACCATTTGAAGCTCTGTATGGAAGGAAGTGTAGGACACCACTTAACTGGGTTGAAGTGGGAGACCGTGGATATTTTGGACCTGATTTCATCAAAGAAGCTCGAGAGCAAGTCAGCATTATTCAGAGTCATTTGAAGGCAGCTCAGAGTCGATAGAAAGTTTATGCGGATAAGCGAAGAAGACCTTTGCAGTTTGTAGTTGGGGATTATGTGTACCTCAAGGTGTCTCCTATGAGAGGGTGCATCAGTTTGGTGTTAGTGGCAAGTTAGCCCCTCGATATGTGGGTCCTTACAAGATTTTAGAGCCGTGTGGCCCAGTTGCTTATCGTCTTCAACTTCTAGATATTTTATCGATGGTAATGATGTGCTCCATGTGTCTCAATTGAAGAAGTGTTTGCGTGTACCTGATGAAGCTGTGGAAATTGAAGGACTTTCCCTCTAGTCTAACTTGACTTATATTGAGCACCCTGTCAAGATTTTGGACAAAAAAGAAAGAGTGACAAGGAACAATGTGGTGAAATTCTACAAAGTTCAGTGGCAAAACCACTCGGAGGACGAAGCCACGTGGGAACAAGAGGACTATATCCTGAAGCATTACCCCCATCTTCTTTCTGGTTCATCGAGGTAGTTGTCCATATTGAAATGTAATTCTTATCTCTTTTCCCACACTAGACACATGAAATCTCAGGACAAGATTTTATTTTAGGGGGTAGATTTATAACACTCTCGGTGTTACACTGTAAATCTTTTGCTAAAACATGTCATGAGCATCATGGTTGTGTGTTAATGCATGTGATATAGTATGTAAATCAATTTCTATAACTTGAAACGATCATTGGAAACGCGAAACGAAAGCTATATTTCATAGTCAACTTATATCACTTAGGGTTTTAAATCAATTTTTATTAAGCGAAAACACTATAGAATGTATATATGGAATTTTAGTAGAATTAGAAGTATGAACTTTGTAGATGGCGATGAAATACCTATGGTCGAGAAAGGAATTCACTAGCTAGCATACTTAATAGCTTAGAAATTAAATTTGACGCGAACCCGATCAAGACTTAGTCGATTTAGTAAGTTTGAAAAGGGTTTGACGAAGCCATGTTTGATAATTTTTATAGGAGAATGGGGTTCAGTAGTGGGGTGGTTTTAGGGCTGGTTTTAATAGCTCAATATGCCCTCTTATGAATGAAATAGGTGGTTTAGCAATTGAAGCATTGAATTGGATTTTTGGGACACTTTAAAAATCATGTGGCATGTTCCCGGCCAATTTCAGCGTCCGGACACGGTCACCGTGCCTCGGCACTCGGCGCCGCTACATCAGCCGCCCGGTGCACGCGCACCACTGCGCTGCCCTGGCCGCTTCGCCCCGCAGTGTCCTTGCCATTGCCGTCATGGGCCAGTAGCTCTGGCCAGTCCGCTGTCGCCTGGATCGCCCGTCTCGTGTTGTCACCGCCGCGGCATGGACTGCCGCCGTCCCGTCACCGCGTTGCTTCGTGCCGTCGTCGTCGCACCATAGCACGCACACCACAATGTCACGTCGGGCGCACAACGCGCGCAGGCGCGTGGCACCCCCACGTGCTGCTGCTCTGCCTGGCGTCTGTGTCCCGCCGAGGCGACAGCGCCGCTGCTGGCCTCGTACTGCGCCGCACGTGGAGCTGTCGCCCCCTCGCCTTGTCCTCGTGTGCTAAATGGCTTCACGACACATCATGCTGTCTCGTCCCAGCATCTCTCACGCGCACTGCTGCGGTCGCCTGGGACGGCAGGTGGGACCGAGCTGCGCCCGAGTGAAATTCGTCGCGCGTGGTCACTACTAGAGCAATTACTCATGCCAAGCGCTGGTGTTGGAGCCCTGCTACCGCCCTAGTCACCTTTGGCCTTCAATTGAGCCCAGCCATGATTCAATTGGTTGTTTCCCCCTCCGTCGTGCCATTAAGGTCGAAACCAGCCGCGACTGTGGATAGCTACCCGTCGCACCACCTCTCGCCAATTCGCCTCCACCACGAGTTCCGCCTTGATCCCCTCCATCCCATGCGCACCCCCACTTCCACTGCCACTGCCTTCCCGACGCCGCGGATATTGTCGTTCCACCCCCACCGTCGTGGAGCTTGTTGTGCGCACATGGCCGGACACACCCAGTCTGTCCCCGGACAAACCTCCACCACAGCAGCCACCAGGGTATGCTAATGGTGCTTTAGGGTTAGCTATAGCTCATTGCGGTGACTTTGAGTGGCCGGCGTGGTCGTGCCGCCGTCGCGCGTGGCCGTGTGTCGTGGCCACTATTGCCGTGAGTTTTACTGTCCCTGTAACATCGGCTAGAGTAGGCTCTTGGGTCGTAGGTGTTGTTCGGCTCGCTAGCTTGGGTGGGGAGAGGCTAGGTTGGCCAACGTGACCACCCTATGCCAGCGCCGCCGCGCCGGTGCGCGCGCGGGTGCCCGAGGGTCTGGCCTCGGTGAAGACAGAATATTCCAAGGGTTAGATTACTTAAGTACTGACTGTAGGAATAGTGTCACGGGTCTCAGGGTGATTCACCGGTAGGTCAAGGGGGTTTTCGCATAATTGATCGGTGCGCGCGGGCCTTCCTGTCGTGGGCCGTCGACGCACAGTTGGGCCGCATCGCGTGGGCCGCGCTGGTGGGTCGCGTGTGCGCGCGCGCTGCGCGGGGGTGGGCCGAGCCGCTCGCGCGATGGGCCGCACGGATGAATTCCGATTTTTCATTTTTCCAGGGAATTAGTAAATGATTATTCAATTTAGTTTTGAGCTGATCTTTGTAAAATTATAGTAAATTCTGTAGGTGTTCAAAAATAATGAAATAAAATTTGTTAGGTTCACAAAAATGCTATCTATCTATTGGTGTAGTTAGTTTACAGTTATCTGTGATAATGATAGCTTCATTAATTCATTTAGGAAAGCTTAGTATTATTTAGTTTAATATTTGTAGGAATTTTTGTCAAATTGATGATAGATTTAGCCATAAAATTTTTACAATAGGTTCATTAAATTATTATGTGCTCACTATAAATTTTGTAGCCCTAGAGTAGGTTGATAAATAGAGTAGCTAGTACTCCTTGTTTTATCATATATAGAGTAAATCGATATTAAGAATATGGATTCCTTTAGTTGCTAAGTTAATACATGAAATGTTTCATACCTGTTTAGTGGGAATGATAGGTAACGTAGCGTCTTAGTTGGTAGAGCTAGTTTAGTAGCTTGATAGATGTATTTTATTTGAAAAGTCATTGTTGCCGTATTATTAAGTGTTGCGTCATCATTTCATGTATGTAGATAACGAGTTGGTAGAGTTCATGCCTACGGACAAACAGGACTACGAGGAGGAGATTCTTGTATAGGAGAGAGCCCCAGAGCCATCAGTTACTGACTTTGTTGACACCACGCCTGCCCAAGGCAAGCCCCGGTGCATAACCCCTATTTTTGAATGATCATGGAATATATATATATGTGTGTGTGTGTGTGTGTGTGTGTGTGTGTGTGTGTGTGTGTGTGTGTGTGTGTGATATGCATTTACGTTACAGGCAAAGCCATCCTTCGGATGTTGGGCAAGGCGAAGTCAACCCTCGGGGGTCAGCCACGGCGGAGCCAGCTCTCAGACGTCGGGCGAGGCGGAGGCATCCCTCGGGAGTCAGCCTAAGGCGTTCCAAACCCTCAGGGGTCGAACGAAACGAAGCCTACGGCCTTGGTGGTTTGGACGAGGCGGGGCCTACTGGGAAATGTAGTCGCGTTCTTGATCGCTCTGATGAATTTAGCGTTGATGGGTATCAACTCCTTTTCTTTGGGTACCGTACTATTGGTCCCCGACAAAGATGAACGTGACCGTCGGAGGAGTACAACGGTCACAACAATGATACCCCTAAGTAGAAAAAAGCTAAATTCCTGGACTTTTTACAGTTCCGATAGGAAATAGCGTAGTCAGCCAGAATTCATACTGGACGAGCCTCAAAGATATTAAGACGGTGCTTAAAGCGTCATATAAGGTTTTAACAGATTAAACCCAAATAAAAAATTTGAAGCTACACTATCTTTATAGAAGATGGAATAATATGGGGGAGCATGGTATGTGAAGGTATGTAGAGACCTAAGACTTGAAGAGGAGAGAGACTACATGTCCACTCCAGTGATTCAAGAGCAACAAATTTCTCAATACCTGTTGATGTTGTATGACTTACACAACATCTGTTGTTAGTTCTTCAGAAAAAATGAATAATGTAAACAAGGATCTTGTGATACAAGAGCCTGTAGAATTAATTGTCTCTTGGCAATGAAGAGCAACAGCCCCATATGAAAGTGCAAGTAGCTGAGGCCCCAGAAGGTCTCAAAGAATTAGTAAACCAATTTTTTTATGACTATGAAGTCTATGTTAGTGAAGAAATTCAAATGAAGGGTGATCCCACCTTATTTGAAGAAGTCATGAGAACCGTTTACTCGTCTAAATGGCAAGAAGCTATGGAAGCTAAAATGAATTCGATGAATACCAACGATGTTTGTGATTTAGAAGAAATTCCTAATAGAGCCAAAACAGTAGGCTATGAATGGGTCTATAAGACAAAATGTGACTCCAAAGGAAATATGGAAAAATATAAAACATGACTTGTAGCAAAAGTCTTTACGCAAAGAGAATGAATAGATTACAATGAGATTTTTTTTCTCTAGTCTCATGCAAGGATTCTTTTAGAATCATAATGGCGTTAGTGGCACATTACGATTTAGAGTTACATCCGATGGATGTAAAGACGGCATTCATCAACGGGAATTTGTATGAAAAACATTTACATGGCACAACCCAAAGGTTTTGTCGTGAAAGAAAAAGAACGTATGGGAAGTCGTCTGCAGAAATCCATTTATGGGTTAAAACAAGTCTCTAGACAATAGTATTTGAAGTTGATGAAACAATAAGAAAGTTTAGGTTTAAAGAGAATGAGGAGGACAATAGCGCTTATGCAAAAGTTCAAGAATAGAAAATTCATTTTCCACATCCTGTGTATAGATGACATCCTACTCACTAGTAGTGATGTTAATATGCTATTGGAGAAGAAGTTCTTGTCCTAAAGTTTCAACATGAATGATCATGGTGAAGGGTCATTGGTTCTAGAAATTAAAATTCACCGAGATAGAAGAAAAGGGGTATTAAGCCTATAGCATAGGCATAGCTAGAAAAGATTCTAAAGTAATAAAGTATGCATGCGAGTAAACCTACGCCTGCTCCTATAGTCAAGGGTAATAG
Organism: Miscanthus floridulus; assembly: GCF_019320115.1. Lineage (NCBI taxonomy): Eukaryota > Viridiplantae > Streptophyta > Magnoliopsida > Poales > Poaceae > Miscanthus > Miscanthus floridulus. Next base: position 74,806,116 of record NC_089587.1, read on the forward strand.
ATTTGGAAACTTTCAATGTTCCAGGAACCGATATGAGATCGATCAAATGAACATGGTTCCATATACTTCAACTGTTGGAAGCTTAATGAGTGTACAAGTAAGAACTTACCCTGACATAGCTCACGTATCCGGGATGTTTTGGCAGAAGTCCAGTCTAGATATAGATCACTGGAATGGAGTTAAGAATGTCTTGTAATTTTACGAAGTATTGTAGGCCTCATGTTGAGTAAGATAGAACAGGTACTCTCAAATAGTTGTGGGTACAAATGTTAAACTTCGGCGAGATATGTAGTGAAATCCACAGTAGTAGCTAACACTCGCAGTTGGAGTTTTATTGTGGAAAAGCTTCAAAAAAATAGTCGTGGTATCATCAATGATGGATATCCATAGTATAGCTTGTCATGAGGCTTCAGGAACAGACAAAAGGTGGTTAAGGGAATTTGTACCCGGATTTAACAATGGTAGACAACAACAATAACCATTTAAAGTACTCTTATGACAATAGGTCAAGTGTGCTGCCAAACACATTGACATTAAGTTATATGTTGTAAAGGAGAAAATCCAAAATCATTTTGAAATCATTGAGCATATAAGTACCGAGCAAGTACTTGCGGATCCGCTTATCAAAGGCTAACCACCTAGTGCATTCAGAGAACACACAGTCGACATGGGTTTACGAGAAAGCCTATGATTTCTAGATAATAAGGGCCTAGTAGAGAATTTGTTTCAAAACAGAGAGGTGTATTGTAGTTGTTAACCTAACGGTACAAACTGTTATGACGAGGCATGCTCTATGCACTAATCTGTGATGGAATGGGAAAGAAATAAAGTGAAATAAGTTTAAGTCATAAGGTGAGATCAAGGGAGAGAATGTTAGATTGATCTCCACCCGGCTCGGTCCAACGATCGAGTTGGACCCTGACTCGCGCCCTGATCGGGGGCGCCCAGCCGTTCTCCTGGATGGTGGGCCCCCATCATGCAGCGCTGTGAATAGGAGGTAGGGGCTGGGGCTCGAGACACGAGGTTCACCGTGGCCGCCAATTTCAATCGACATCCTAACCCAAGTCCGATTGAGAGGGCGCGCTGTGAGCGATGGGAAGCTCCACCGCTTTCGTCGCCGCCATTGGGCCACGCCTTCGCCACTACCTTCGCCACCGCCCTCACCACTGGATCTACGCCACCGGGACGAGCACCTCAGCACCTTCATCGGAGCCACTCACCCCGGCGTCGACCTTGCCACCGACTCCATGGCCTCCTCCTCTGCCAAGCCTACGGATGGACGGTAACATGTCCTTTTTCCCCATCTCTTCTCTCCCTCTCTTCTCCAGTACTTGTTCTAGGTGATTTTATCCCAAATGCAAGTTTACACCCGCTAGATCTGCAGCTAAGTGATCATAATCTACTATCAGGATTTGATATAAGACAAGATTTGTGCCATCAAAATTCAAAAGTCACTCATGCATTTATTTCCTTGTGGGGAGGAGATATGATGGTACATCAATCAAATCAAAGGATATATAAGGGGGTGTTTGAATCCAGCTACTAAAATTTAGGAGGTGTGTCGGAAGGATGTTATATGGGGTGTTCGAATACTAATAAAAAAACAAATTACATAATCCGTCAGTACCCCACGAGACGATTTTTTAAGCTTAATTAATCCATCATTAGCACATGTTTACTGTAGCAAAATATTGTCAAATCATGGACTAATTAGGCTTAAAAGATTCGTCTCACAAATTAGTCATAGAATATGCAATTAGTTTCGTAATTAGTCTATATTTAATACTCCATGCATGTGTCCAAACATCTGATTGGACAGCGACTAAAATTTAGGAGGGGCAACCAAACACCCCTTAAGACGGTCTTAGCAACCTCCGAAAACCTATCTGCTTTCTAGGATGATCATGCTCAAAAACTTTTTAAAGATGAGCGTTCCTCAGTTATTATGCATTCATAGGCACCTCAGAAGAAAAATGAACCCCCACCTCCGATGGTGGATCATGAGTTACTTGTTTAATATATGGTACCATTTTCATGTACTTACACTGCCCCAAGATTCAATAAAGACCCAAAAATTTCCACCACAATGCACCAGAAACTCCCCAAATTACAGCATTGAGTGCGGCTGTTATAAAACCCAGCTTGAATACATCTGGAAGGTCAACATACCCCGCTGCACAAGGAAAACATCAGGTTACTCAGCAGAACAAATATTAAAGCTTTATTAAAGCCCTTTATAAGGATCACCTAACTAATAAAACAAGCAAAGAATTTTCTTCATATGTCTATGCGCAGCAGCTTGTGCTTTCATTTCATTATAAGGCTCCATTTGAATTATCATTTTGTTGTGTCCACAAATATGAAGGTAGTTTTCATGATCAAATACAATGTCATACCTAGCGAAATAGAAATTGATGCTAGAGAAGGATTTAGTAAATTGAATCAACAAAAAAGAACAAAAATGGTGCATCAAAATGTGTTCTACACATTGCAATACCAGCAGAAGCTAGCCAGTTAATTAACTACTCCATAAATCGGTATTGAAAACCAGGCTCGAAACAAGTATGGAATGGTACCAAACCAACGCGGTGGATTGCAAGCAAACTTGGAAAATATGTATTCAACAAAAGAGGTGGAAAAGCACAATTACCTCCAAAGTATACTGCAGATTGCCCGCTGCTATAGTGTGTTAGTGCTCCAAAGAGGTTTGCATTGTATGCCAAAGCAAGTGCCGACATTACAGCTGGCACACCAGCTGCTAAATGCATGGCAAGAAATGCCGAGTATAAAGCTCCAACATGTGCAGTTTGGCTTGCAAATATATAGTGAATTAAGAAGTACGAGGCCTGAAGAACACCAAATGCTGCAGGCCAGCTCAATGAGAAAGATTGAAGAACCTTGGCAACACAATTCGACATCCAGGACACAATCCCGAGGTTAGTAAGCTGCCCAGCCAAACCAACTAAAATAGCAAACCAAGCTAGGGTGTCCCATGCAGACTTCTCATTCAAACAATCCTCCCAGTTCAGCACTCCAAGCAGAAGAAGTATTGAGAGTCCAATCATTGCAGCAACAACGCTGGATACGCCAATAGCTTCCCTGCAATATCAGAAACAGGATAAGCCTTTTTTGTTCCTCATCAATAAAAAAAGGAAAACTGAATACTTTTGAACCATATTGACTCTTGGCCATAAAGAAAAAAAAATATTTTAGCTGTCTCCACAATCATGAGTGGAACCACAGACTAATAAAGGAAGTTTTCTGGGGAAAACACACAGAACAATGCTGTTTACACCAATTGAGTGCTGCTCAATGCTTTGTGATGTGAACATTATCACAATGACTACTACAGCAAGCACCAGTCAAGAAAGATACTTGTGCTCTTGTGCTGTGTGTATATATACTTACTTGCGTGATTCCAAGAACAGTGTAAACGGTGAAACTAAATACAAAAATTCAGTTACTGAACGTTTAGCTTCAGATTGCAAGTCAATTCATGGGGAAAATCCTCTTTAAAAAGAAAAATCTTACCCAAAAATCCATAGTGATACTGCAAGAAGCATCGTTGCAATCATGACCCATTCATTTTTTGTTACCGGACCCATTAACCTTAGTTTTTCGGCAGCTAATGCTGGGGCTTCAGGAGTGTCCTTTATTTCTGGGGGGAATATTTTGTAAATCAAATAAGGAGTCGCTAAAAGCCCAAGAAGTGCTGGTACGCTAGCAACCTTGAACCAAGTAATCCATGGGTTTCCGATATTAACACCAATCTCCTCTGCTAACTTCAGACACAACAGGTTCTGTGCAGCCGCTGTCAAGAAGAGAGCACTGGAGTTGGCAGCTGCCTGTCAATCAAGCATCAGAAACCAGCACAGAAAATCCATTGATCAACGTTTAAAATACACAATGATTAAGAAGCGAAAACATAACTAGTACAACTACAGAGGACACAAGTCCACATAAACAGAAACAACATATAAGAACACTTGCAGGTTGAGGCTAATTTCCAATTCAAATGTGAGATTTCAATTTGTTCAAAGAAAAATATCTGTACCCACAATTAGTTTGTGCTAAAACAAATGGATATCTCATTGCTGCATTGATTAATTATGGTTGTATCTTAGCACATCAAAATTATCCTTACAAGTGCACCCTTCGCGTCAAATCATAATGCTTACTTAGTTTGAGTGCGCACAAATATTAAGAACCTTACAGATCAAGAAAATTACCATTGCTCCCTCCTATAAACACATTGAGAGTAGTCGCGAATGCAGGGTGCGGTAGACAAAGAAGCGACAGATTATAGTAAAAAAGGGAAAATAAAAACAATTTACATTCACGAATATCTGATATAACAGCGGGATTCATCAGACTATTAACATCTTAATATAAAACTGCACGCATCTGCATCATCCAGCATTCAAGCGCAGCGTTTATTACCTGTAGCTGAGATTGCACAAGATAAGAGCCGAGTTTCTTCGCCGATGGGTCGTTGGGCTTGCTTCCCGACGAGAGCGACAGCGACTTGACGATGGGAAGGAAAACCCCTCCTGCCCTGGCCGTGGTGCTAGGCATGGCAGGCGAGATGAAAGCCTCGCTGATGGCAAGCCCATAGGATAGGCCCAAAGTGCTGCGCCCCAGCCATTTGACAAAGTAGGTGGCGACGCGGTCGCCGAGGCCGGTCTTGACGAAGCCGCGCGCGAAGAAGAAGGAGATGACGATGAGCCAGATGACCTCGTTAGTGAACGCCCCGAACGCGGCGGTGAAGGGGAGCGTGCGCGTGGCGACGGTGGCGGTGAGACCGAGGAATGCCCACGCACCGACGGGGAGAGGGCCGAGGACGAGCCCCGCGATGGTGGAGAGGAAGATGGAGAGGAGCTGCCATGCCTCCGGGGTTACCTCGGCCGGCCGCGGCACGAGGAAGCGGACGGCGAGGCCGGCGGCGAGCGAGATGAAGAGGGGCAGCGGCTTAGCACCGCCCGATGCCGCCGGCTGCGGCGGCTTGGTTGCCGCTTGAGAGGCCGATGCGGAGGCGAGGAGCGGGGGCAGGTTGCGGCGAGGGATAGGTGAGGGGTGGGAGGAGATGCGGGGTGAGAGGGAGAGGGGATTGGGGTAGGGATGGAGGTGCAGATGGCGGCGGCGAAGGTGGCTATGGGGGGTCGGGAGAGGGAGAGCCGGGCAGTGGGTGACGGCGAGCCGGAGGCTCGCCATTGGCGGCGGCGGCGAGCGGGAATAGGCAGCGGGATGGGCAGTGGTGGCTGCAGTCGTCGGAGAGCAACAGCTAAGATTTGTTTTTGTTTGCTTTGTTTTAATAAAACGGGGAGACTGGAGAGGCGTGATCTGTCAGGGTGCTCCTGACAGCTGGAAGTGTACTAGTGGGACCACAATGTCAGTTTCTCTACTGTACGTTGTGAAGTCCGTAACCTTTCTGTTTGACAGATCATCACAGGTTTTGTTTCAGGAATCGGCCTGGGCCCCATGGGCAGTGAGAGGGTAGATTGGGATCGTCAGGTGTGGCTGTGTGGTTCAGATGTTGATTTTGGGCGGAATCTATGGTAATGGGTAGGACGTGGACGTGCATCAGTGGCCACGTCATATCTCGCGGTCACCGCCTCTGCATGTTCCGTCATAGGTACCCTTCCTTCTCAGGCTCAAAGAGTCGAGATAGCCCCCCCTAAACAAGAAGCTGCTTATTATTTCTACGATGGCGAATAAAGCAAACCAAAATGCGCAACGGCTTTCACGCTAGTTGCTACATCCGTTGTTTGTTTACGATGCATAAATCAACCTCTTGTTCAGACGGTAATCCTGGTAGAGTCTCACGGAAGACGTCGGTAAATTTTGACTCCTCTATTCTTTTAGGTGTCACTATGCTATTTACGCCGATCAGACTTTTTAGAATTTTAATTAAGTTTATAAAAAATATTAACAGCATTTATATATTTAAATAAGTTTGTTATAAAAATAGATTTCATAATCTATCTAATGATATTAATTATGTATCGTAAACATTAATGTTCCGCTATTGTTTTGGTTTCGTTGGCATTATTATTATACTTTGTTGCTTGTACTGCTAGAGGTAAACTTACCACTTATTTCATCTCTCAAAAATCATACTCATTCTCACCCATCATTTACCATCATCGTCGACTTTCTCCTCCTCTCCTCCTCATGCTCTAGCTCCAAGTTGTGCTTGTGTGAATCGGTTTGCACCACAAAGTTCAACGAAAGAAACTCATTGATACCATAGTTGCCGAGGAAAGATCTGGTAGCCATCTTTTTCAAGCAATGGTGGACGTCCTCAAGGACCAAGGCACGCGGGGTGAACTCTTGCTCGACTTAAATGCCCATCTCACCTTTGTTATGTCTACGGATTCTTAGTGGCAGAGCTTGAGGTGTTCGCGGCTTCGTGCTAGGCCGCCCTATCATTGCTCTCAACCTAGGGTTTTATGCATCGATGACAAGTGTAGAGATGCTTGCCACTGCACACATGAGCTTTGTTCTGGCGCTACCAACCAGTACACATGGCCAGAAGTGTGGGAGGTTGGAAAAGCATTCACATGAAGAGGCATTTTGTTGAATAGATGGTGTGTGGTAAATAGTTGGAGCGGACCTAAACTAGCAATCGACACAGTTTAAAGTAGTGGTAAAGGTGCATGGTGATGATGGCGAAGCAAAAGAAACTTATCCTGCAAGCAAGAGAAATGGACCACAGTTGAACTGCAATCTAGTCTAGATGCGGGGTGAGAGGGAGAGGGGATTGTTGTGTTTGTAGTGTGTCCTTATTCTTTGTTTTTTTTGGACAACAAGCCTTATTCTTTCGTTATCTTATCTCTTGATCGATAAAGTCATATAGGAATTCGGGCTTCATTAGTTGCGAACATGCATGCAAGCAGATGAGCACCGTAGGAATGACTAACCTTTGCTCAGAGTGTTTTGTTTCATTCCTCCAAAAACCCATGCTTTCTTATCGTCCAAAAGAAAGGTTCATGCTCATTCCTACGTTCTAAATGATGCTACAGTGAATAGAATCATAAGAACTCAATTCCTCTTTTTTTCCTACACTCTTCCCGTGAGCAAACAGGGCCTTAATATGATAGTGAAGCCTTCACCCGAACACATTGCGCTGAGTAATACTGCATTAGGCATAGTCCATCCAACCAAACATGGGTTGAAGCCCAAATGCAACCAATAAACCTTCCATCGTCCTATCGTAATTCCACCTCATGATTTGGTTGATGCGATGGCAAACCAACTACAAAAGACGGGTTTGGTGTGAGGTCGCCAAGCTAAGTCTAAAAGCTATGGTCTTTATTGTGTCGGGTCAAAACATAAACTCCAAGAAATTGTTGTGGCAAAAGATATCTATTCTAATTACCTTCACACTCAAAAGATACAAAGCCAGAGCTCGATATGTGGGGACGGTTCTGGCCAGGATTTTTAGGCTTGAACTGAACAAATTTCTGGACTACAACCTGTCAAGTGTCAACACGTGCCGTGCGAGATAAAAAAGACAAAAAAATGGTGTCAACTGCTCCACGCCAAACCAAGGACAAGTAGGCCGCCGGATTCTCACTTTATGGGCTAACTAATGTCGGATTCTCACTTTATGGGCTAATGTTGGACCAGCATGGACAATCTGCGCGGGGCCTTTATATGGATAGCATTACCGGGCCTAGCAGAGCGGCACGATCGCAGCCTCTAGCGACCTTACGGCCCATAGCTCGCCACGGCGCTTTCGCTCTGTACTCACCCTATCTCTTCTTTTCTCAAAATGAAAAAAAAAGACTCGATCCTATCTACCGCCTTTCTCGAGTGATGTCTCCACCCATCCACCTCAGCCCCCACGTCTTCCTTCCCCACCCGAGCAGCGCGAGCGGAGTCGCCTTCTCGAGTGACGTCTCTACCCATCCTCCTCGGCCGCACCCCCTCCCCCGGCCCCCGCGCAGCGCGAGCGGAGTTTCGCAGTACGCCGCGGCTCGCTTCGCCACTCGCCACGAATTCCTGGCGCGGGTGCGGAATTTCGCGGCGAATCGGAAGGGTCCGCTCACCGAAAAAAAATGGCTTCAATCGCGCCTCCGTCCTCAGCGTCGTGCGCTCGGCGAGTTCCTCAATCCTTCAGACTTCGCTTAATTTTGCATTGAACAGGCATCAGATGATGGAATCTCTTGCGTAAAATGCAGTTAAGAGTATATGTATATAGTGAGAAAAAAAAATCTTAGTATGGCCGTATTCACTTCTGAACAGTAGTAACCCTAATACGAGTATGGAATTTTGGTATTGGTGAGTCAATTATCAGGTATCCAATATAACCCTAATACGAGTATGGATTTTGGTATTGGTGAGTCAGTTATCAGGTATCCAATATAAGGTACAGGTATGTTTTGTTTTAGCCTTAGGGTCTTAGATCTGTTAGACTGGAAAATTGGTCCTATTTCTAGGATTGATTGGTGGGTTTGTGCATTTTGTATTATGTTCCTACCTATCCTACCACCATATGCCTTGTGTTGTTGGGTGCATAAGATGAGTATTCCTGTGTTGAGCTAGAGACCTTGATCTGTAAAACAATCTTCTCTTTAGAACGAGAAGCAGACGAGTAAAGTAGGAAAGACCATGGATAAATAGCTCACTAGCTGTTTTTGTTTCTCTTACCCAATTTCACACTGTTCGAACTTGCGTGAGGAAAAATGCAATTCCCCCATTATTTACCATTTATATACCAAAAAAAAAAATCCTATTGGGGGGGGGGGGGGGGGGGGGGGGGGGGAATTACTCCCCACCTGATTTCATTGATTGTTAAGCTTTTTGCCTTTTGGCTTACATGATAGCAAAGGTTCTGGGAAAGAATTTACATTTGAAATCAGCAGAGTCTACATTGCGCTTTGAATTGAGGCTTCAAAAAGCCTGCACCAGTTGTCAGCGATCGGCTTTTGTCTTCTCGGCAGCCTTGCCTGCCATAGCTTGGCTTCCACCTTCCATGAAAGCAGAAGCTGTCCTAGGGAGAGCGGTTCGTTTCGGAAGACTATTCCATTTCGTCGTTTCCGTAACTGCCAGCAGCATAGGGCGATGAACATGCTGTGTTGCTTTGCGGGCACAGTATTGAACTTGATGGCTGTGTGTATGTCACTAGACCGTATCCCCATCTGCGGTAAAGAGGCCCCAATGGCGCTCCAGAATTGTGAGCCGCAGGACCACAATGAAAGAGCAGGTGCTCTGTAGTTTCTTCAGAATAGCCACAGGAGGTGCATGAAGGGCAATCAACGATGGTCTTCTTGAATAGGTTGGCCCGGCACTGAATTCTTCCCTTGATCACAGCCACATGAACAGCTGAACTCTAGGAGGCGTAGCATTATTCCAAACGAAATCCGCAGCTTGGTCAGAGGGTGCCCCTTTGGCCTTTAATAGCTTGTATGTCACAGACGCTTCGAGTTTTCCTTGACCCAAGTCAAAAGGGGACAGTCTCCGATCTTGTTCTGCCGAGAGAAAGGATTGAGCAATAATCACTCTTACTTGCTGCAAATCCACTCGTTCTTGAGTAGATAACCTGTTAACAAAGGCATGTTCAAGATTTGATAGGATGGCGTGGCGTGCCGTTGCTTCCTTCTGTGTGCAGTGACTGAACAGAGCGGGGAAACGATTGAGCGATAATCATCTCCAGACCAAAAATCCGCCCAGAAGAGAGTGGTTTCTCCATCACCAAGCTGCACTGTGGTAATGGCCTGGTATAAAGGTAGGATAGCCTGCAGAGTTTCCCAGTGATGCCCACACATATCCCCTTTTAGGTTTGCTAAGCTTGCAGGCTGCCTTACCCACTGTGCCCAGGCTGAGGAGTCCACGAAGTGTAGTCGGTGTACCAACTTAAGTAGCAGGCAGATGTTTTGAGTCCCAAAGTCTCTGATGCCGAGCCCCCCCAAGTCCTTGGTGGTGCAGACATTCTGCCAAGCCACAAGGCATTTAGCTGAAGTTATAGCTTGAGGATCTCCTGCCCAAAGGAAAGCCCTTCATCGCTTGTCAATTTGTTGGATCACCATAGGCGGAACTTGCATTGAGGACATCACATAGACTAGCTGAGAGTCAAGAACTGAGTTGATGAGGACAGCACGGCCCATAGTGTTTAACAGTTTTGCCTGCCAGGAAGACAAAAACTTGTCCGTTCTGTCGATGTAAGTTGAGAATGCTGATGCTGGAAGTTTTGTTGAGGATAGTGGTAAGACCAGATAGTTCTGGGGGAAAGATTCCTGTCTGTACCCAAGAACACCAATGCACCGCTGAAGCAAGTTTTCATCCAGATGGATGGGCACTACTGTGCTTTTGTTGTAGTTGATTGTCAGTCCCGTTGCTGCCGCAAAATAGATCAAGGACTTCTTTCAGCTTTTGAACTCCACGGAGTTCTCCCTTGGTGACAATAGGCATGTCATCGGCATACTGAAGCATGGCGCAATGGGCTGAGCTATCTATCGGGTGTTTGATGTCTTGTGCATATTTCTTGATGAGAGCTTGAAGGGTGTCGGCAACAAGAAGGAATAGATATGGTGACAACGGGTCTCCCTGTCGGAGTCCCGGTTTACAAGAGATCCATGGGCCCAGGTAACCATTTACGAGCACAACAGATCTGGAAGAAGACAGAATAGACTGAATCCAATTCCTCCACTTTACAGAGAAGCCCCGGGCTTGCAAAACAAGATCCAGCCCAACCCAATTTACTGTGTCGAAGGCCTTTGCAAAGTCTAGTTTCAGAACCAAAGTTGTCAGCTTCCTCTTCTTGCAGGTTTGTACCAATTCAGCCGCAAAAACGAAGGTCTCAGAAATAGACCGCCCTTTGAGGAAGCCTGATTGGTTGAGATCAATTAGCTTCCTGATTTCTTTCTGAAGTCTTCTTGTCAGAGCCTTGGCAAAAATTTTGATACTGCAATTTTGCAAACATATCGGCCTGAAAGTGTCTACAGCAGTGGCCTCTAGTTTCTTGGGAATAATTGCTTGTTTCATTATTAATTTCGGTTTTTTAAATTGACTCATGTAGTGGAAAACACTTTTCATGGCTAAACAACATCTATGGTCACTCCAGGACTTCTAGGTTGTGTTGTGATGCTTCGCTTTTACCAAGTGCTACATCAAACAGTTTAAGGACAATCGGATCAATTTGCTTGGAAAATACCCACCGACTCAGAAAGTTCCATATATCTCATGCTGTGGGTGGTTCATCAGAGAATGTTATTATAAATGGGAAGACCAACCCATCTAATGCAGTCCAAGCAGATGCTGTTGCACTTGGGACCATTGCAGCTGATATGGCTCCTGTTGTTGATGGTTTTTCTGTTGATGACGATGAGCTTGACCTAGACTTCCCTACAGAGGGTTTCTCATCTATACCTGAAGCTATTGAGGACATTCGTCAAGGAAAAGTATGTCCTGATTGCCAAATTCGCATTTATTGATATTTGTGTGGTTATGCCAGTCATTCCATTACATCTATAAATTTCTAACTGAGTTTATGTTGCAGTATGTCATTGTTGTGGATGATGAGGATAGAGAGAATGAAGGTGATCTTATAATGGCAGCATCAAAGGTCACACCTGAGGCTATGGCTTTTATAGTGAGGCATGGCACTGGGATTGTTTGTGTCAGCATGAAAGAAGAGGATCTGGAAAGGCTACAACTTCCTCTTATGGTGACGACAAAGGAAAATGAAGAGAAACTGCGAACTGCCTTCACTGTTTCAGTGGTACGGCCTTTTCCTTTTTAGCCTTTTCTTTTTGTAGAATAAGAACACTTGCATAAGTTTGTATTAACAGGAAAAGAGTGCAACTGTGCTAATTGTACTTTGGGAAGTATAAACTAAAATTATCAGGTTTTGAAAGGAAGCATTTTGCGCTTAACACCTTGATTGCATTTTGTGTTTTATCCCTCCATTTCTTATTTTCACTGCTAAACACTTTTAGGATGCCAAGGAGGGAACAACTACTGGGGTTTCAGCAAACGATCGGGCAAACACAATACTGGCACTTGCGTCTCCTAATTCCAAACCTGAGGATTTCAACCGGCCAGGACATATTTTTCCTCTTAAATACAGAGAAGGTGGTGTGTTAAAAAGGGCTGGACATACTGAAGCATCGGTGGACCTTGCCATGTTAGCTGGGTTACCTCCTGTTGCAGTTCTTTGTGAAATTGTTGATGATGATGATGGCTCCATGGCTTTGTTACCGAAACTGCAACAATTTGCTAAGAGGGAGAACCTGAAGATAATATCAATCGCAGACCTGATAAGGTTAGCTTTGTCTTGACATATTCAAGTGGCAGTTCTTCTTTTTCAAGGACAAAACATTCTTCATTGATTTAGACAGTCTATTATATATTGGATCCTAGGATCCTAACTGTTTTATGACAAATGATAAGTAAAACTCCCCATTTTTATGGCCATTTCGTATATTTGTGTTAAATATATGTTTCATCGTAGGTGTAGGCCCATATTGCGAACTTTTCTTTTCTTTTGTAAAATAAAAGCTGCAATTGAGGGATGATTGTACTTAGATGCATTTTTTTATGATAGTCTTGCATTGTA